>NC_133488.1:15000357-15003908 GCF_025370935.1 Choristoneura fumiferana | reverse complement strand
ATAGATGTATCAAGCATCCGTCATTTTCATACAAAAATGTGTACGTGATGTAGTGATATTACTTTCATTAAATCTAAGTATTCGTGTCAGCTCTTGTCAATCGATACAAATACAGCCTGTACCAAAATCCTTCCGAGATACTTATTTCAGAAGGATTTTGGTTTACTTCAGTCTGAACGCATCAGTGGTCATTTTTCCGGCTGATGATGATGATGATGACATTCACATCAGGAATACATAATTAGCAGAATTTCGAAATTAAAATTCGACCGTCGTCTCTACCACAGATCTCTCACGTCTCTACTTAGAATGAGTTCCCTTAGGAGTAATAAAAGGGACGTTATCATCTCATCTAACCATGAACCGCCTGCAAACGTTTACCATGATAACGTATGCCGGCCACGTCGCGCCGCGTCACGCTCCCGCTAAATACCTGACCGCGCGCTTTTTACTTACAAGCCGCACGCGGTCGCTCATCCCGAGAATTACGACCCATTTCGCTAAGTGTTTTCTATTTGTGGTACTTTAATCCCCTTATTCATTTACTACGAGCCAGCAGACTGGCCTTCATCGTACTGTACATGATAAAAGGCATTTATTAAAGTTTTCTAAGAGCTTTTGTACATACTATATGTATTATTATATAGCCATTTGTAGAAAATTAACAATGTCGATCGATTCATGTACTTTTTCAAAACCTAGTAGAATCACCCAGACCTATTATATGTTCTCTAATTTACGAAAACGGCTCCATCGATTCCTATGAAGTTGGTTACTTGTCATCATCATCATCAGCCGGAAGACGTCCAACTGCTGAATTAGGCCTCCCCCTAGAACGCCACAATGACCGACTCGCCACTTGCAGTAACCGGTTGCCCGCAACTCTCACGACCATCACGACACGTGGTTACATGTAATATATGTATGAGAATGGAGGGCAGATATCGACCTACCAATACAGAATAAAGAATTTGAATTTACCTTAGTGTTTTCTCTGGCAAAACGCATATTTTAGATTTTACAAACACTGAGTAAAGCTCGGTCGCAAAAACTTAAATATATAAATAATGGAGCAAAAGCGTAAGCGTGAAGTATGAGCGTAGTCATATTTTTTTTATGTAGTCTTATAGGTACTGGTTAAGAGGCGACCTACGCCAGTCACTGCTATTTTTAAACAGACGTGGTATAAAATTGGTGTACTTCGTGGCAATAAAAAAAATATTACGATAATCTTGATCGTATTCCTGAGTTAGTCGTTGCTTTCAAAACACGATTAAACTAATTTGGCTCGATAGATTTTATTGCCAAAGTGAGCTCTTACTTTGATTTAGAAACCAAAAATACTCCGTTATTTATAAAGACACTATAATCAAATTACTAAGTCTGATTTACAAACAAAACGTAATAATAATATCTGTCGTGTTATTTCTTAAATCTAAATCGTAATTTCTTTGCATTTATTTTATTTCAAATTTTTGATGAGCAAAGACTTACGCCACGCCGACGACATATTGCTTCTCTGTCACTTCAACGCAGAGAAACAGTGAGCGCTTAGGTGCTCTGCCTGATTGACCTGCGTCGCTTTTCTCCACAAAATTCATTTACGAAAAAAAACTTTTACATTTACACTTCTTTCATAACACTCAATCTATGAGTAAGGAAATTATATTAAATTACGTTATCACTGTATTTTGGGTATTTAAGGTGTTTTAGGATAGTCAACACCGAGAATTAAATTAAATAACGCACAAAAAAAACAAGAAGCCCTCATACTCGTACAATGACAGACAACATGTCAGAAGATGTCAGAAGTTGTAAAGTAAGTGTGTTGTTTATTACAAGAATTAGGTAAGTACAGAAAAATTGGTTAGTAGTCTAAATAGTTTTATTGGCTCCATATTTTGTCTATTACTTATAAACTGATAACTACCATAGTAGGAATATAGGACATGTGTTCAAACTTAATACGTGTCTGGTACGAGTATATAGCCTACCCAACGAAGACAAAAACTGCCTCTCCGGGGAAATCTCGCGTATAAGTCAATTTTGGCATAGTTGTAGGGGATGGTGTTTAAGACCACATACTACTAAAGTAGGTACTGATGGTGGGGTAGAGCTAACGGGTGGGGAGGAGTTTGTGTAAAAGTCCCATTTAGTTTTTCGTAAATAACTCGTAAACCACAGCAAAAAATGTTCTAAAACATAAGTAATCTAAATAAAAATTCTCTACAAAAAAATCTAAACATTTTTTTTAAGTATGGCGATGGATGGATGTTTGTTACTCTTTCACGTAGAAACTACTGAACGGATTTGCATGAAATTTGCCATACAGGTAATAAATACCCTGGATTAACATGTTCTACAGTAAAAAAACGCACTGAGGTCTCTGAACCAGATGATGATACATCTACACTACACAAGCACTATTTTAGTACAGTAAGTACCTACATTATTTTGAGACACCCACTAAATAACATGACTTATATAAAACAAATATTTACTTTATTAATCGTTGGGCAAAGTAACTTATTGATTGAATTTTATAACGGGCAAAGTTATTTAGACAACATTGCCACATGCGTTATAATAGTAGAAAAAGTTCTCACTTACAGGTTCAAATACTGCACTTTGTGCTTTTTGTATTAGTGTTAATAAAATATCCTTCTTTCTTTCTTTATACGTAATTTCTCCACTCTTGGAACTCCAGTTTTATAAATCTAAAGTACAATTAAAATAGTAAATAATTTATTAATTTAGACAAAGTGATTGCATTTAGTCGTTAGGTAACAGTTCATAGTTTGGTTTTTCTAGTAAGCCGTCCCTTTTATCAAATGGGCACAGTTTTTTCTGCGAGTACTCGTATCTCCAAGAATATTTATGTTGAGTATGAATATCCTACTTGTGTCAGTTCTTGACTTTTGTTTTTTAATGTATTTATTATCAGTATGTAATCAAGCGATTTGTTTCAAATTTTAAAGTTGTTCTTTATATAGATTTACATCGCCACTCAAAAATCATATAAATTTAAAAAAAATACCAATTAAAAAGACACATTTCTTTTATTTGGTTTTGAAGTAGTGACACCTCTAACTTTTTTTCTAAGAATTAACCATACATTGACCTACTACTTGCCGAAATATCAAAGTTTTGTAGGTGGTACTTCCTATTAAAAATAAGGGACATACGTGGCCTAGTTCTGTATTCAATCGGTGTTTTTAGTGTCATATACAAACTGTTGTTGTTATAATTTGTTATTGGTTATTAGCGTTTAACTCATAAATATGATAAAATTATTAGAAAACTCAAACATAATATAGAGGTGTTTGTATACATACGACATTGACAGAACAGTGATTGAATACAAATTGCTGATTTTTGACAGGACCCCCTGTCCCCTGTTTGGAGTAACGCCTGGAAAATTTGATATTTAGGCAAGCAGGCGAGAAAAATCTAGAAGTTGACACCTCTGTCATGCTGAGGATGCTGGTCTCTTTTTCTGGTTTTTCTGTGCATCTATATTTCAGTTTGTATTTTCCTACCGACTATGGCCT
>NC_133488.1:14970048-14997833 GCF_025370935.1 Choristoneura fumiferana | reverse complement strand
ACATACATTTACTTTCTGCGATCCTTTTTTCGTGTTTTCATTATTTTTTGGAGGATTACATGGAAATACAAATACAGTAAGACGTTGTTTTAGAATAGATGGTTGCACATTTTGGAATTCAAAAATCAACCTACATACGAATTAATCATTCATAATTCGTACCAACTCTGAAACCCTGTTTCGCTGAAACATTAAAGACGTTAAATACTACGCGTTTCTTTTGCCGGCGACTTCCTACACGATATTATTATAGGATATAGGATTGTATCTCGAGAAATTGTAAAGTCCCCGCGGACATGAATTACTGTTATGATCTGTTTTAATATTCTTAATTGTCGATGAGAGACATATTGTAGATTGTAGCTTTCTATTATTGAAAGAATTTTGAAAATCTGCCCCGAAATTGAATTTACTTATTTTAATTCTGCGGAAATTCTGCATTTAAAAAAAGAAGTCTGTCCATCAGAGATATTGTACGAGTAGCTTTTATTGGTAATAGAATTATTAAATCAGCTCAGTAGTTTCAGAGATTACCCCAACAAACAAAGAAACAAACAAATTGAGATATTTTCCTATTCCATGGGATTATCTAAAAATCTTTCCCTAGTGCACCTCTGTTCCTCTGTATTACTTTAGGTCCATCTTTGCCATTTCAAGTCTCTAGCACCAGTAGTTTTGGCTATGCGTTGTCTGTCAGTCAGCCACTCATGGTACTGTTCAGGTAGAGTTAGGTATATAATTAAAATAAATCAACCCTGAAGTTTTTTTTTTTTTTTTTTTTTTTTATTTGACTGGATGGCAAACGAGCAAGTGGTTGAATTTGTAGGTGCGCTCCTGAGGCTTCGATGATTAAATGAAAAGGGTTAGAGGCACACGAACGTATAATAAAGATTATCAAAAAGGAAAGTATTTACAATGGAATATTAAACTAGGGAAAAGGAAGGATATGAGTTTAGCGCAATGGATAGAGTTCTGTTCAGGACCGCGTCGCCGGAAGGAATGTCGCTCCGCTTCTCGACTGCCTTCTGGGCAATTCAAATTAACTCGAATACGCCGCGCAATTCCACGCGCCGGTGTGCAGATGTTTATAGTATTGCCAACACGTGGACCGACTGCGGCTAGCGGGGTAATGGCTTATCTGGACGCTACACTACTCCCCCGCCGAGACCATTGCCTGCTATGGTCGATAGTGATCTGGAAATCTTACATATCGTCCACTTCGCGTCATTCTGACGGTGCTCGGTTCAGGCTCTGGTATTGTTGATGCTTGATGGCTGTTGGATGTGTCCTCATCTATGTGTCGCTGGTCATGAAGGCCGGCTTCAGTCGATCGATGGTAACGGTGTTCGGCTTTCCATTTAAAATGATTCGAAAGGTCTTGTCACGTCTCTCGAGGACCTTGTACGGGCCTGAGTACGGGGACTCTAGCGATCTCTTCGCGTGCCCTTGACGAAGAAAAACGTACTCGGCCGTGCTCAACTCTTTCGGGATGTAAAAAGTTTCTTCGAGTGATGACTGGCCGGGACTGGGTTGAGTTTTCCAATGTGGTCACGAAGTCTGGCTGCGAAGTCCGTGTAGTCGACCGTAGTGCCCTTCGTAGGCGTAAAGAATTCGCCAGGTAGGCGTAAAGGTTCCCCGTAGACGAGCTCTGCTGCTGAAGCTTGTAAGTCGTCCTTCCAAGCGCTGCGGATGCCCAGCAGCACCAAGGTAAGGCTTCAGCCCAGTGCGTATTGGAGTGGCACATGATTGAGGACTTGAGCTGGCGGTGGAGTCTCTCAATGATCCCGTTGCAGGCCGGATGATAGGATGTGGTAGGCCGGTGCTCTGCCCCGAGGATGGATGACAAGGTGTGGAACAGCTCGGACTCAAACTGTCTGCCCCTGTCAGTGGTGATTTTGACAGGGCAGCCGAAGCGGGCGACCCAGCCCGCGATGAAGGCTCGCGCGCAGGTCTCCGCTGTGATGTCAGCCAAGGGTAGGCCTCAGGCCAACGGGTGAAGCGATCAATGACCGTCAAGCAGTATCTGTAACCACAAGAAAATGGTAATGGCCCTACTATGTCCATGTGGACATGTGAAAAACGAAGTGATGGTGTATGAAATGATGATGTGGGTGATGACGTATGACGTGAATTTTGTTTCTCTGGCAATCTGTGCATTCTCTCGCCCAACGGCGACAATCTCTGCGTATGTCGGGCCAGACGAATCGTTGCGTCACCAATTTGACAGTTGCGTTTGCACCTGGATGGCTCAAACCGTGCAATGAGTTGAAAGCTGCACGACGAAAGGCTTGAGTAGAGGTAAGGTCTTGAATTACCGGTGGAGATGTCGCAATAAATTTCGAAATCATTTTCAAAAGATTTGATTTTCTTGAGATTCAATGAAGACGATGATGATGATGATGATGAGTCAACTTGAAGAAGCGCTTGCAGTTCAGGATCTTTATCTTGAGCGCGTGCAAGGCTTTCGTAGTTGATTGACCCATTTATTTCTTCTACTCTTGAGAGTGCGTCTGCAACAACGTTATCTTTTCCCGCTACGTACCGTATGTCCGTACTAAACTGTGAGATGAAGTCTAAGTATCGGAACTGTCTCGGTGAGCATTTGTCTCTAGCGGTGGTGAATGCAAACGTCAAAGTTTATGATCCGTATAGATGATGAAGGGTCTGGCCTCGACCATGTGACGAAAATGTCTGATAGCGTCGTATATAGCCAGCAGTTCTCTGTCATACGGACTATACTTCTTTTGAGCAGGATTCAGTGGTCTTGAAAAGAATGCTAGTGGTTCCCAGGCTTCCGGTGCTGCGCGCTGCTGTAAGACCGCCGATGGAAACGTCTGAGCGTCAGTGTGGATAGCGAGCTCGACGTCTGTCAGCGGATGAGCGAGAAGAGTGGCTTGAGAGAGAGCTTGCTTACATGACTCGAATGCATGCATCATGTCTTCTGTCATCTCGATCTCTTGCGTGGCTTCTTCTTCGACGGACAGTACGACGTTCAAGGGCGCTTGCAAAGCTGATGCACCTGGTACGAACCTTCTGTAGAAGTTGAACATGCCCAGGAATCGTCTGAGTTCCTTGACATTCTTGGGTACAGGGTAGTCTTGGATTGCTTGTACCTTAGACTGTAGCGGACGGATCCCCTCTGCGGACACTTCATGGCAAGAAAGGTGATGTTCGTTACACCAAACTCACATTTTGCAGTGTTGATGAGGATACCATACTCTGACAGTCGACGAAATAGTTGATGGAGATGTTGGTGATGCTCTTCTGCGTTTCGAGAAAGATCAGAATATCGTCCAAGTATCCATAGCAGAAATCCAGACCTCGCAGCGCTTCGTCCATGAAACGTTGAAACGTTTGAGCTGCGTTCCGGAGACCAAACGTCATGTATGGAAACTGAAACAGGCCAAAAGGTGTGATAATGGCTGTCTTCTTGATGTCATCCGGATAAACTGGGATCTGGTTGTAGGCTTTGACAAGATCAACCTTGGAAATATTGTACTCCGGCGAGTTGCTGCGTAAAGTCTTGAATATGTCGGATCGGGTACTTGTCTGGAATCGTACGCGCATTAAGGGCACGGTAATCGCCGCATGGTCGCCAGCCGTCATCTTTCTTGGTACTAGATGAAGCGGAGAAGACCATGGACTCTCAGACTGACAAGCTGTACCGTTCTGCAGCATATCCTCGAACTCCTTTTGTGCGATCTTCAGGCGATCCGGAGGAAGGCGTCGGGCTTACTTGCAATCGGCGGGCCAGGAGTGTGCGTATATGATGCACCGTATTATGCTTGGGTACCTTGGTGTACCTGAAGGTCGGGTGATGTCGGGATACTGACGTAGGATCTCGTGGTACTTGGATTCCCCTGACATCACCTTCACTGACGAGATGTCTTCGGATGTACCTTGGGTTGTACTGCAGCGGAAAGAGTAGTGTGGCCATCTATAATGCGTTGTTTTCTGCAATCAATCATAATATTAAAGAAGGACAAAAAATCAACACCAATGATGGGTTTAGCAACGTCTGCCACAACGAATCTCCAATTAAATGCTCGCCGCAACCCAGTCAAGTTTCAGTTGCACCGAACCGTAGGTAGATATAACTGAGCCGTTCGCCGCTGTTAACTCGTAGCTGCTCTTAGGTCGGTTGCCACTGAGTGACGTGCGCGGGTATACACACAAATCCGACCGGTGTCTACTAGGAAGAGAACTTTCGAGGAACGGTCCATTACGAAGAGCGGCCCGGTTTGGTATGGCAGTCGTTAGCCGCTACTTCCGGCTGCCGTGAAGTTTTCCGACCCAGGGTAACTGCAAGGCCTGGTACAGCGAGTAGAGTTGTCTCCAACCTGTAATGGTACCAGCAGATGGACGGGTCTCTTGGTTTCGACGCAGACCGTGACCGCGCTTGACGTCCGACTGGAGTTTTGTTGCGGAATTAAAACGCGAGCGCGATCTTGAGTGCGGTTGTCTACTACTGAACTGCGCTTTGAGCGAAGCAATTTCGATGTTAGTTCTGCCATTTGCTTGCCATTGCCACGAAATCTGAATTTGAAAAATTTTGCTGTCACTGTCATTTTTTACGGAAAATATTTGCGGTTCTTGTGGTACAAGATCGTGCACTTTGTCAGCTAAATCCGCGAGTTCATCTAGCGTTGAATTTGGCTGCGATGCGATTACGACCTGTAAATTTTTCGGTAACCGGCTTGACCATACGGTGCGCAAAAAATCATCCGTCACTGAAGTTCCAGCCAAAATGCGCAGCTGGCGTAAAAATTGCGATGGTTTCCTATCGCCCATTTGCTCACCTTGTAATAATTGCAGCGATTTCTTTTCCTGCGACAATGACAATCTTGAATAAGCTCGGTTTTCAATTTGACGTATCGGTTTTCGGCCGGCGGAGAATTATAATATCTTGACTTCTACCGCGTATTGATGTTCCAACTGACTAATTACGTAATTGAATTTTGTAGAATCAGCCGTTATTCCCGACAAAGAAAATTGCGCTTCCATCTGCGAAAACCAAAGCGCAGGCTCTTGCGGCCAAACGGCGGCGCTCGTACACCGACTTTGAAAACGCGCCATCGCTGTCACTTGCGCTGTTTCCCATTGACATTTCAATATTATGTAGGTTTTATATTCTTACTTGAATTTTGCTTGAATTTTGCGTTTCTGTCCAATGCGGGGTCACCAGTGTAGGTGCGCTCCTGAGGCTTCGATGATTAATGAAAAGAGATTTAGAGGCACACGAACGTATAATAAAGATTATCAAAAAGGAAAGTATTTACAATGGATATTAAACTAGGGAAAAGGAAGGATATGAGTTTAGCGCAATGGATAGAGTTCTGTTCAGGACCGCGTCGCCGGAAGGAATGCGCTCCGCTCTCGACTGGCCCACGGTCTGATAACTTAGAACAAATTGTGTGTTCGATTTCCAACTAATTTCAGAAGTTCCTCAAGTTGAATAGCATAGTATTCACTTTAAGTAATATTCAATTTAGTCGGATTATAATGCACGAAATTTTTGTAACAAAGCAAAAGATGGTGCTATTATCAATATAATTAACAATGAAGTGTTAAAAATTATATAAAATATTTTCTTTTAATTTCGTAAAACCTTTAATTAATTTCAATATTAACTTTTGGAAAGAAATGTGTTTCTACAAATTAAAAGTTTTGTAGGCACTGGTAACATCTATTTTTTTTAATAATAGTAACAACAACAGACTATAGACAGTGATTCGTCTTTTTCTTTGCCTGTAATGTCATTACACGCATCATACATTAATCAATTTTTCTTGTGATAAAGTAAATACTGTTAATTTTTATAACCAGCGTACTTGCAAATACTTATAATATATTTTATGTGCAAGTAAACCAAAATAAAATACAACAATTCGTATATTTTTTATTATTATTTAGGTAGATTTAAAATAAATAAATATGAGTATTAGAAGTGGAACGGAACGCATGACTAATGGCCGCCATAAACTGAATCACAATTCAATTTGATTTGTACGTGCTATGCTGCTTTTTTCCGATTCCTGACTATATACGACGACCCCGCTTGTTTTTGGACACTGACGATTCTCGCTCTCTTTGTTACCTTGGCAAGGTATAAAACACCGACGGCTACTCACTTTCTCGTTGACCTACGCATGCAAACTTGGACTTGGAAATTCGGACTTCTGTTTTTAATATTGGTGACGATGTCCGGCAAAAAATGTTGTGTTCCTAACTGCGATAAATCTCGTAAGTATTTTTTTTATATTTTGAAAGTTATACTTCCATTTCCTTATACTTTCTGTTACAAGATCGCAAAGTTATGTCTAAACAGAGCAAACTTTAACAAGTTCGTTCATCCACTATTACCTCTCATATTTCGTTTTCTAGAATTTTTTTACCGTACAACGGCAAAAACTACTAGACACTGGCAAAATTGTCCTCTGATGGACAGAGCCATATTTTTTTAAAGAAACAACAACAACAAGTTTTAATTTTGTATTTTGTATTTTCTGTTTGTACAGAACTGTTAACGGAACCCTTCATGTACGAGTCCGACTCGCACTTGACCAATTTTTCTTAAAAAGACTGTATCATCTTATCAAATTATATAATTTAAATGTTTTCAACCGATTTCTGAAACTGTGAGTTGAGGAACTACTTAAATATTGAAAATCTCGATTTTTCAGGAGCCGATGATGTCATATTACATGTGTTTCCTAATCCAGACAAGGATTTTAATAGGTTTAACACTTGGACAAATGCAATTGGAGGTCATGTTTCGTCTTTGGATCCTCATACTGTATTTGATTGCCGAAGAGTGTGCCACTTACACTTCGAACCAAGATATCACACTCGAAGTAAACGACTGAGTCCTAATGCAGTACCAACATTACACTTATCAGGTATGAAATTTAAACATTATTTACCATAGGTAAAAAATGTAAAGCTTTCTTAGGCCTCTAGGTTGGCAACGCATCTGCAATCCCCCTGGTGTTGCAGGTGTCTATGGGCGGTGGTGATCTCTTACCATCAGGAGACCCACTTGCTTTTTTGCCATCCAGTGAAATAAAAAAAAAACTATGATTTATTTTGCAATAGCATATCCAAATTAATGGGGCTTGGAAAAGGGTTAAAAAAAATATTATCCTACTGATATTATAAATGTGAAAGTTTGTGAGTGAGTGAGTGAGTATGTTTGTTTACTTCTTCACGCTGAAACGGCTGGACGGATTTAGATGAAATTTAGCGAAAAGTTAGTTTTTAACCTGGATTAAAACATAGGATACTTTTTATAGGCTTAGAGCAATGAAATTTAGTATGTAGGTAGCTGGACCTCTGGAATAACACATGGGCTACTTTTTATCCCGATATTCCCACGGGAGTTTTGTACCTAAGGGACCCCATACATCCCTGTATTATTATTATTATTATTTTGTAATTTTTTCTAACTGTAGTTTCTAAGTATTTTATTTGTAATTATTTTATTTTGAAAAAATGACTGCCAAGCGCGGGTAGTTTAAAAAATTTAGTGCAAAAGTGCCCATTGCGGCCTATTTACTGAATAAATGATTTAAATTTGAATTTGGATAAGGAAAATTTTTGAAATTTCAGCACTGGATTTACAGACTTGAATTTTGTACAGAGTTGTTCATTCATTCATTATGGTCGTATTTGGCGAGGGAAGCTATCTGTAATTCATTAAGTAACGATGGGTGCCGTATAGAAAGTGAAGACTGGATTTATTGACCGAAGTAGACTCGAACAAGTTCAGCAACCGTATTAGGCGAACGCAGTAATGTAATTCATCATTCCAGCCTATATTCGTCCCACTGCTGGGCATAGGCCTCCTCTCAGAACAAGAGGGCTTGGGCCATAGTTCCCACGCGGGCCTAGTGCGAATTGGCACATTATAATGTAATTAATGATAATAGTAATGAGTAATGTACTTGCCACATAATATTTATTTCTTATGTTTTAGGATTTTCCATAGAAAGAAGGCCCCTGCGAGACATTACTGTACAAGAATCTAATGACAATGATAACATGAGAAGACATCAACAAGATTCGATATTAATGACAAAATTCAAGAAATGGCTACTGACTATCATAAGAAAAGATGTAAAATAAATAAGTAACAACAAAATTTTGCTATTACTTTGTAGCTAATTTTACCTGGAAAGTGTTCCGGTTTAGAAAATGGGCAATAAAACATAAGATTTATTTGTATTGTTTAGGTTCAATAAGAAGTAATATATCTTTTACTTTCTTATTTAAGTAAATATTGTAATGCTTTATACGAATAGTACGTAAATTTAACTATAATGAAAATAAAAGCATTAGCTTTATATAATTATGTGTTTCTTTCATTTAATTTTTTCAACTTACACAAAAAAAGACGTATCTAATATTAGTTAACTTATTTCATATTATTCAATTATTACGAAATGTTTATTTTTACTCGAATTTAACGATTTTCAGATCAGAGTTCGTTTGTAATTAAAGTAATACATAACGATTTGTTTCATTGAAGTAAAACGAGAAATAGAGCATTTTATATGGCACCATGTTATATCGTATGCAATAGAAAATGGTGTAATAGCATTTGCTCAAATAAAATATGAAATATGAGCATTTCGGAACCTAGACAATCGCAAACTTTTCTGTCACTAAGCACGAGATGGCGCAGTGTGCGAAACGTTGAACTGATATCTCTATCTCAGTATATAAAAAGGTACTCTGTGTGGCCTTCTGGGCAATTCAATTAACTACGAATACGCCGCGCAATTCCAGCGCGGTTGTGCAGATGTTTATGTATTGCCAACAACGTGGAACCGACTTTTTTTTTTTTTTTTTTTTTTTATCTGGACGCTAGCAAATTCACTTTTTGCTATCCCGCAAGAATTTTACGTTTTCCCGGAGAAAAGTTGCATATGCCAATTAGGGATAATGTAGCTCCCAATTGGTAAAATATATGTTTACCCCAATGATGAATTTACTTATTTCGACCCTGCGGGAATTTTGCATTCTTCTGTAGAAAAGCAGCCTATGTCAATCAGAGATACTGCACTATTACTATTAGTGAAAGAGTTTTTAAAATTAGCTCCGAATTTGGATTGTCCTACTTACTTCTACCTATCCTGCGGGAATTTTTCATTTTCCCAAAGAAGAGTAATCTATACCAATCAGCAATAGTGTAGCTTTATATTAGTGGAAGAATTTTTAAAATCTGCTCTGAAGTTGAATTCAGTGTTTTCTATCCCTTGGAATTTTGGATTTTCCAAAAAAAAAGTGGCCTGACATCGAGGATAGTCATATTATATCATATGAAAGAATTTTAAAAAGCAGTCCCAAAGTTGAATTTACTTATTTCTATCCCGCGGGAATTTTTAATTTTCCCGGAAAAACGTATCTTATGTCAATCAGGAATAATGTAGCTTACTTTTGGTGAAAGAACTTTTAAAATCAGACCCGAAGTTGAATTCACTTATTTCTATCCCGCGGGAATTTTGCATTTTCACGAAGAAGAGTAGTCTATACTAATGAGGAATAGTGTAGCTTACTAACGGTGAAAGAATTTTTAAAATCGGCTCAATAGTTTCAGAGATTCGACTACAAACAAAGAAGCGAAAAAAGTTAAGATATTTCCCTATCCCGTGGGAATTTCATAAAATCCTTTCTTAGTGCGCGTCTACACCTATAAAGGATCATATATTCCAAATTTCAAGTTTGTAGACCCAGTGGTTTGGGCTGTGCGTTGATCTATAGTCAGTCAGTCAGTCAGTCAGTTCTTCTTTATATATATAGATATATTCAGCGGCACAAAATTTGGCCCTCTTTTCGTACAAAATTAATTATTATTATTAATTAATTACTGCATATTATTATATTTGAGGGCCACATTTTTGCCGCTCAGTATAGTAAATTAGAAGCCCGCGACCTTAAAAATACCACTAAAAATGACGTCATTATGAAATATTGAAAAAGCGGCCAGGAGCGTGTAGGACACGCCCGAAATAGGGTTCCGTAGCCATTACGAAAAAAATAAGTAATATTTTTCTAAGGATTTCGTATTTTGTACGGAATATTCCAAGTTTAGGTATATTTTATACCTTAGGCTGCTATTTACTCTTAAACTAACTACTAATAATTTTCAAGAAAACTTAACTGTTATAGTTTTTCCATCCACTGGTTTAGATTTTAGAGGGTGAGGGGACGCTCGATTTTAATGAAAATTTGCACTTTAATGTTGAATATTTTGCAAACAAATCACTGAATCGAAAAACCGTTTTAGCAACCCCCTAATGGTTTTAAAAGACCTATCCAATGTACCCCACACCACAAGGTTGGATGAGAAAAAAAAAATCAACCCCACTTTACGTCTATGGAAATGGGAGGAGGTACTACAAAAAATATATATTTTTTTTTCATTTTTTATTGTACCATTTTGTCGGCATAGTTAACTATATATTCGTGCAAAATTACAGCTTTTTAGCATTGATAGTCCCTGAGTAAAGCCGCGGATGGACAGACAGACAGATATGGCGAAACTATACGGATTCCGTTTTTGCCATTTTGGCTACGGAACCCTAAAAAGCAAGCTCTTTAGAGGACGAATGGACCCGTTACACAAGCGAGCATGTACTCGTAGGTATCGATGAATTTATGTCGTCTCGTAGTCTTGGCCTATGCCAAGACTACGAGACGACATAAATTGGCCTCAATTCAATGTCTCAGTTTGTTTTTATTGGCCTATGCCAACCGTATATATATACGTCCCACTGCTGGGCACAGGCCTCCTCTCAGAATGAGAGGGCTTGTGCCGTAGTTCCCACGCGGGCCCAGTGCGGATTGGGAACTACACACACTCCATTGAATTGATTCGCAAGTTTGTTTGTGCAGCTCCTACGAAATGTAATTGAATTTTTGAACTTGATTTTCACCCAAATCCTATTGTGGTATTGATAAGAAAGTTTGCATTTAGGCGTAGTTCGGTTCGGATAACAATAGTGACAATACAATACCTAATACTCGTATCGTATGATACCATCGCGCTGATTTGATGACGGACCCGAAAGTTAGGCACTGGAACCCCTAGCCAGAAATGGTCTTAGGGTGCACTGTACTTTGACCACGAATGGTATCCTAGATTCGACGATGGAACAGTCATGCAGGTCCATCAAAGCGTATTTCAGGTATTTTTAATTATTTATATTTATTTTATTTACAGGTTAATGTAGCAAGTTATGCATCCACGTTTACGCTTATTTACAAGTAGGTGTATCTGTTATCGAATGTTTAAGTATCATTGCTCGTATTCGTAAGTATGTACTTACTTATATTCATACAACCAAAAGTTATTCTAAGTGCCTACTCGTATTGAAACGTAGATAGCCAGCGAATTAACGCTTATGAATACCTATGGTTTTTAATTTAATGTTTGCTATTTAGATACACAAACTTGGAAATTTTAAACGTTGAAAGTATATCAATTAGTTATTTGTAGGTAGGTATATTAATCCAGTGTTAGCAGAACCCCTCTTAAGCAAAATGTACGCAGTGTGGGGTCATTTTAGATGGTTATTTTCATTGACAGACAGGCATAAAAACTTAAGATTATCGGACTTCTTATTGGTTGTGTTATAATAAGAGAAATGTACGAGGGGCGGCTGAAAAGTTCTAATTAAGCCTAAGGTGGAAAAAAAATATTCAGTTTTTTTTACTATTTTTATTTTTCAATATATCCCTTTAATTTAATGCATTTATTACATTTTTTAAATAATGCATTTAGACCGTTAAAAAATAAATTTTATTTTGGCTGTCGAAATGTTCCTGTGCAGCCGCCTTCATTTCTTCATCACTGTCAAATCGCTTTCCCCTTAAATCTTTCTTCAAATTGCTGAATAGAAAATAATCGCTAGGGGCCAGATCTGGACTGTAGGGTGGAAGGGTGGATGATCAATTTCCTCGAAGCCAGTTTCCTTCAGAGCAAGCTTGGCAACACGAGCGGTGTGAACGGGGGCGTCGTCTTGCAAAAACAAAACGCCTTCGTTCGCTTCGTTTCTCAACTATTATATTTTCTTAATAGCTCGGCATAATAAACTGCATTTATTGTAGAGCCTTCTGACAAATAGCAAATAGTCTATTAAAAGAATGCCTTCGCAATCCCAAAACGCGGTGGCCATTAGCTTAGACGCCGATCTTTGAACCTTGAATTTCTTCGGTGGCCTTTCACCCTTTTCACTCCACTGCATAGATTCAGACTTCGACTCTGGATCATACTGTCGATCCATGTTTCATCAACAGTTACTATACGGGAACAAACTTCATCTAAACCATCTTCACACAAATTCTAAAAATGTCTGACAAGTTTAAACACGACGTTCTTTATCGTAAGCAGTGAGCATTTTCGGCACCCAACGCGCACTAACTTTTGTCATATGCAAATGTTGATGCAAAATCTCTCCAATTCTTTTGCCAAACCTTAATTCTCAGATCCTCTAATACTAACTTCTTGACTTTTCAGTATTTTCTTCAGTCACATCACAACCGATATTGGCCTCCCTGAGCGAGGATCGTCTTCGATCGAGTCCCGTCCAAGTTTAAAAGTCGACTCCATTTTTTAAGTGGCATGAGAAGGGCCTGATGCGCCGTAAATACTAGCCATTTCTTCAAAAATACTTTACGGCGATTTGTCACTTTTCGTGAGGAACTTAATGACGGTGCTCAATTTTCGTGATATGCGTTGATAATGAGGGCTATCGCGTATGAATTCGCCACTAGAGGCGCTAGTGTAGCGTGAGGTCTCCGAAATGTCAAATCTCATAGTTTTTGGGTGAGCTACGCGGGTTTATTTATAATTAGAATAATTTTGTGAATATTGCAATATCTGAAATTAATTATGACAAATATGCGTTCCGGGCAATGAATGTCTGTGTTTTGAGACAGTTTTGTCTTGCGGAACCTTGTCCTCCTTTTTTCCGAACAAAACGGGACTATGCAACACTGTGGCATGCTCGATATTTATATAGTACGGTTTTAAGGTGTATTAAATATGATTTTAATCTAAACTTTTTTTCACGCCCGTAATAACAGACTTTGAAAGCCATACTTAAAAACCTCACGCAACAGTGCGCCATCTAGTGAGACAAAAAACGATAGCCCTCATTCACACATAATGACCTTTATCGTCGGATATCTCGATATGTAATAAAAAAACACGACATTTTTGTGCATGTATGATAAATGGCGACTTGTGATCGTGGCGTGAATTTCAATAATCTGCAAAGATCCTTAATCTTGTCCAGATGTTGGGATTCACGTAAGAGTAGACTCACGCGTTTGGAATTCCGCGTTCATGAGATACGCAAAAAATCTTTATACCTATCTACCTATACCTACCTCCAATTGAAATACCGACGCTCAATACATCGAAATTCATAATACCGAAATACAAAAAGTCGATAGCCGGTATACCGAAGCATGAAATATCTATTTTTACAAGCTTTTCTTTAACTTGTCCTGTTTATTTATTTATTTGTTTGTTTATTTGGGTCAAATCTTTTAATCTAAATTACACAATGCAAGTACAGTCAACAAAAAGTACAGTCAGCGAAAAAAACTGGTATTAAAAATGTAATTTTTAACAAAAACTTAAATAAGAATAAAAAAAAAATCATAACTAACATGATCGAGAGGAAGTAACAAATATTCCAATAACTTTCTAAATACGTTTGTTATGAAAAAGGAACAAATAAAAGGGAAAAGAAAGGAAAAGAAAGGGAGGGAGGAAGGGGAGGGGAAAGGAAGGGGCACTTTCAAATGAAATAGACTCTATTTTAACTTGAGGTATATGGGGTATGTACTCTATGTCATAGAGCAGTGTTTTTCAAACTTTTTAGGATGTGACCCCCCTTGGTTTGAAAAATATTTGGGGACCCCCGCCTATCTCCACTTACAGTTATTTGTATTATCCGACGTTGATAATACAAACATTCAATAATCATACACCATAACCACAGTATATATATAAGCTATAGCAGTATGGAAGCTAGGCATATTTTTTGAGATAAATACCTACGCTCGAATGGAGCGTCAGGGTTGTCCACTTATGTTTAGTAAAATTGAATAAAAAAAGGTTTAGTTCATGCTGTATCTTGGACGGTCTAATAGCTAAAAATAACTACTATTCTGGAAGTTCCGTATTATCAATTATATTTTTCACCACTAAAAACGCGCGCTCTAAAAACGGTTTAGTATTTAATTCAATTCAATTTATTCCCATAACAATTGACATTGTGTTGGATATTAAAATCTATTAAATATAGCCTCTTTTTAAATCTAAATGTACTAATCATAAAAAAACAACAACTGAGAAACTGGTAGAACGAAAGCTAGGTACATATTTCTTAAAACTAATTTAAATTATCAGTAATAAAATTATTTACAGCATAAAACAAATAAACCGTGAGTCGTCTTTTAAACAATTTAACACAATTTATGGCCTTTAAGTCAGTGGGCAATACCTACCTATCACTAAAACAACCAAACGTTTTATTTAAAAGAAAAAGCATTTTATTTAGTAAAAGTAAATAATTTTACCTTTCAACATCAGCGGGAGTTTAAAAAATGAAAGCCCCGGTTTTGAAGGATCCGCGGCGTCGTCAAGCAACTATAGGTACACTGCACAATATTTTCCAGGCATAGTTTTTAATATCGCGGATTTTCTGGGGCGCACGCAATTGAAACAATGCAACGCGGCCACTATTCGTCTCAACGCGTCACTCGCGACTGCAGTACCGCGAGACCCCCTTCCTTCGAGGCAGTGTAGAGCGCGCGAGTGTGCTCGTTTCGATCGATTTGTTCGTAGCTTCCATACTGCTTTAGCTTATATATATACTGTGCCATAACGGTGAGAGTATTTTAAATATACTCGTACCGCTACCCCCGTTCATAGGTCTTGCGAAATTTAGCCTTTTGAATTTCGTAATTATGATGCGTATTTCGAGTCTCGTACTACATTCCGTCCTCATGCATTTCACATGCACGTGTGTTTTAACGCGCGTTTTGCGCGCGAGTACAGTCGAGCAATTTGATTTCTGACCCACCGTAGAACGTTCTCACAGTAAGTAAGTCTCGGAATAAATTCCCGTTTTGAAAATACAAACTGAAATATAGATGCATAGAAAAACCAGAAAAATAAGACCAGCGCTGGGAATCGAACCCAGATCCTTAGCAATCCATGCTGCGTGCTTATAACCCCTACACCACTGCTGGACAGGAATCTAGTCACGAATTTTTCCTATGCATACATATCTCAGGTTGCTTATTTCTACTATGCTACTTTTTCGATATGGTTTCACAGGATACCCGTAAAAGTAACAAAAAATTTGGAATTGAAATAAAAAATACAAAAAGGTTCCAAAAAATCAATCTTAATAAATTCCCGTGTCAAGCAATGCGATGTCACTATGACTTTTTCTAGGAAAAGGTTCTACAGTGGGTCACGAATACGATACAGATGGTTCGATACAAGGTACAAGAAGGTACAAGTGGACGGAATGTATGAGCCTTTAGCATCTCACGATGACACGATTCGAATCCCGCGAGTCTCGCGCGTAAATTGTGCCATCTGGACAAGCTCTTATTCTGGCTCATGTGTGATGTCATTGCTTAAGATCCTTTTAGAGAGCTTCATGATCATGTAGAATTTTTTGGGAAAATAGTATGGAGGTTTCCCCATGCCTCTCAAATCGTTCTGAAGGTTCGCTACTGATCTTCAACAGACGATTTACTTGTTCAAGAGAAGCGATTTAGAAGAGAAGAGAGACAACGCTTAGTACGAAGACATTGTTTTACATTGTGCACCTAAGTGTATGCTGCAGCGGATTATTTTTGATGTTCATAGAAGATCGTAAGAGAAAAATAAATTGTCGAACCTTAGGAAGTTTGAGAATGAATTGGTGCGCGTTGGCTTGTCGCGCGGCCGCCTCGATGTCGGCGTCGGAGGCGTCCTCGCGGCCGTAGCGGATGTTCTCGCGCACGCTGGTGTTGAACAGCACCGGCTCCTGCCCCACCAGCCCCACCTGCGCGCGCAGCCAGCGCACCGACAGCTCGCGCACGTCGTGACCGTCCACTCGCACCTATTACACCCGAAAATATATCCACTATATTCAGATAACTGGAGCTAAAGCGAAATTAAAAAGATAATCTTTAACAGAGTCCTTTCCTGGCCTTTTGTAAGAGCCTTATCACACTAGCGATTTGCGGGCGAGTTGAAAGCGAGACGAGCGCGTAGCGAGTTCGCAGCGAGCGCGTAACGATTTCGCCGCGAGCGCGCAGCTAGATCGCCGCGAGCGCGCAATGATGTCGCAGCGAGTTAGCTGCGTATAGCGCCTAATACGCCATATTGTAGACTTCGCGTTTTCGATGCGTCTTCATGATTCGAAGATAGTGGTGGAATGCCGCTGTACTCATTTGGCCACCGCGCATACGGGGAAAACAGAGAGATATAAAAAAAACACTTTAAAAACAACTGGCTGGTGAACAGTACCACTACCATGAGTTTACAGTGACCGTACTCGATAGCGACGGCGTAAATTATTTGTATGGAGAATCGTACAGCGCCTCTACAAATAATTTACGCCGTCGCTATCGAGTACGGTCACTGAAAACTCATGGTAGTGGTACTGACGACTTTCGTTGATCGAATCCGTTCGATAAGTAGTCTTGCGGCCACTGCATAAGGCGGATAGTGAAAAATTTTATGACAACATAAGCAAGCAGACTAACGCAGTAATATATCCCGTTTATAGTCAACAATTTAAGACTAACGAGATGTTGTTTACAAGGTGCGATCTCAATTTTCATTTCAAAAACAGTCCTTATCACGGTGAATTTCAAGGCAATAACTGATTGAAATTATTTTATTGCCTACAATCACTGATAAATATACTAAAATAGTTCACGAAACTCACACTGCCATCGATGACGTCATAGTATCTGGATATAAGCTGTATGATGGTAGACTTGCCGCATCCGGAATGTCCAACGAGCGCCACTGATTGCCCTCTCTTCACGGTGAGGTTAACACCTTTGAGCACCTGCAGAATTATGTATACGTAGTTATGACCACTATGAACAAAATTTGATTGCGTCGCAAAGTCGCTAATAGATTTACGTCGATTTGGAATAATAATAATGCTTGTTGATGACTAACCAATGCACAGATAATGCATACACAAATCAGTGGATTAAGTATCTAAGTGTTCATTTATTAACATTAACATTATTACGGGCAAAGCATAAGGTAGAGAATTTAATTATAATTACACAATAAGTATTTTCAATCGCACGATCATGTAGAAACAAAGACTATATCGGGTGTGGCCTGTAATACGAGCAAATAATTAAAACATAGATCATACTCGTCATACTGAAAAACATTAGTTCAGCGACTTTTATAAATAATTAGTTTTATAATTTTTATTGCACTTTTAAGTTTATTCGAAGAAGCAATGTAAAGCAAAATGCTTGATATTTGTACCGTGACAGGCGACGTCAGTTGTGTTCTAGGATGGCGTACATTGATAGCAGTATTTAATTTGTATGAAAAAGGGAAAATTCAAAGACTCCATTATTTTTAAAAGTCGCCGAACTAATGTTGTTCAGTCTGACGTCCTCGTGTATGTCGATGTACGTTTTAATTCTTTACTGGTATTACAGGCCACACCCGGTATAGTGTTATTCTTAATCCATTTATAAAATGAACCGTCAAAAAATCACATGAGAATTCACCAGTTTTATTTGCCTTAAATCATGAAATAAACACTTTTCATTGAATATTGCTGAATGCATTAGGGGTATAAAAAACAAAATGTGATAATGACGTAACGTTATATTATCGTCTTTTTACTTCCGACACATTAGAGGCACACTTACCGGCACGTCAGGTCTAGAAGGATAGTGGAAGATGATGTTTTTCAACTCAATGTTGCCTTCTGCGGAAGTCGGCGTGACGCCGCGGTTTAGAAGTGGGTTGATTGTGGGCACATTGTCAATAACGTGGAAAATTTGCGCGCCCGCACCTTTAGCTACTCCAAACACTTCCATCAAAGTTGATGATATACCAAAATTGGCTGAACCCATCATGACACCAAAGAATACCTAAAAAATCGGAAATGAAAACACAATATTATTAAATGATATGTATACATCACAAGTATTTAACACAACTTTATTTTTAACACAAAGTAACACATTTAAGTCATTCCATCATAAAATTAATCTGCTAAAAGCTTTTTAAGACTTTCGACTTACAAAATGAAAACTTGAATACATAATTTCACCTCTGATGGGATTGAAAATTGAAAATGACGATCGCAGTAATAAATACATGCGCTCGAAAAAAAAGTAAGTACCTACCTTGAATGCTTACGAAATTCAAATCAAAGTTAAGAGGATAGGCATATTAGGGCCATTTCATAAAAGTTGTACACAGCGTTTTTGGGTTGTCCCATACTTTTAACATTATTTTTCACGTATAAGGGGAACCTAAGTTAGTAAAAAATATTGTTCCTAAATCAACATTTAGTTTTCTACAACTTAGTATTTCTTTTTTCTATCAAGTATAATAGAAAATTTATAAAAAATATTTTTTGTTAAAAAAAGTACTAAAATTCCCTGTCCCACGTCGATTGCTCTACAAAACTAAGGCAGTTTTTTCGAAAATGGCGTTCCTAAAAATCAACGATGGGCAACTATTCATAGTTTGATATATATTTAATGATATTCTTTGAACATTTTCCATTTAAAACCATTACAAGTATTTTAAATTAATAAATTATTCTGAGACGTAAATTGAACTTTGTGGAATTCTCCACTCCGAAACCGCTATTTGGGAATAAACTGTAAATATTATTTCCACTATTTGTTGGCATATTATTCAATCTGGCTACACTAAGCTAAAAAATTTAAATAACCGCCTTGTTCCGTTGGCCAATTGCCGACAAGGACTCATCGTTGCACTGCGTTTCGCTGCGGTAACATTTTGTGATTCCACAATCGAAACAAATTTCTGGTAAACTTATAATAAATCATTTGTATATATTTATTAGTGTATCAATTATGTATTCAAAAAGCAAATTTTCGCTCTTGAACTTGGTTTAAAGTTTATTTAATTTAATATTTAATTAAAACCAACCACAAGTAGTGCTCCGTTACTTCCATTCTGAAACCCAAACGCCAGTTTCGTAGAAGTGGAACGAAAAAAGTAACGGAAAAGGAGTATAAAGCGGCATACAAAATGGTGGTTTTAATAATTAGCTGAAAAAAATTAGGTATCATTTTTGTGCTAGTTTTTTAATTTAATAGCCACGAATGAAGTAAAAACGTGGTTTTAGGACCCCTAAATGATTATTTACGCAGACGTGGATTGCTTCTTGACAAGACTTTATTTTATTATTTTTATTTATTTGACTGGATGGCAAACGAGCAAATGGGTCTCCTGATGGTAAGAGATCACCACCGCCCATAAACATCTGCAACACCAGGGTAAAGTAATTAATTCGCTAGCACCATCAACGTGGCCATGGATTTTAGATTTTTTATATTTTTAAAAATTATGGACGTAATTATAATAATTTTGCTGATATTAGTACGCCGCTTAATTTTATGAAAACTTTCCAAGTAAAATGTTCTTAAATACAATACATTTTAGTAAGGTTTGTGTCATTGTTGTGAAAGAGACTTTAGAATTTATTCCGTTACCAATATATTTCTTTCCGTGACTGTCCCACACAAAAATCATTTTTATATGCAAAAATATAATATAATTTGTTAATTAAGCTACTTTTTGATTATTTGATAAAATGCTGTTGGTTTTGTTATTTACATAATAATTGATCTCATTAGATAAACGTGTTAAATAATTGTTTGTGGAGAAAAGTTTGATTAATTTTATCCTAAGAGTAACGTAATGGAAGTATAAGTATCTCTAGAAAAAAAATGTGTACATTCGATGTCCAACTAAGAATGTGTAAATCAGTAATTTACTCTTTCACCAATGTTTATAAATTAATTAGAAAATTGTAATCCTATTATTTTATTTTTATCACTGTGACAAGTTGGTCACGGAATGGAGCGCTTGCATCTCTCCTACTTTGGAAAATATTTTTTTAACCCATTCCAAATAACTGTTTAAAGATATAAATTACGTTTTGTTTAAATTTATATATCAGGGCATCCGTAAAATTATTTAAATTAATTTACAGCGAGATTGATTCGAACCCATTGATTTTTCGGTTGTGTACAACTTTTATGAAATGGCCCATTATCGAAACATCTTTTAAACAGACAAAATCTTTATATAGTTTCGCTGTTCGTCTAGCCTGTCTGTCTGGCTTACTCTGTTTGTCTATCACCACAATTATATCTGAAATAGGTAGTTAAAACTTACGGCAATCATAGTTTCCACGTCATAGTTTTCATTTGGATCCGAAAGGAGTTGATAACCAAACCAAAACGATAGGGCATATGCACAAAAAATGCAGAAGAAAAGAGTTCCCATCGCTATTCCGTTGAATAATCCTTTAAAAAAGCGGTATTTCCCATTAGATGACAGGGCTTCAATTTATGCATTTAGGTTTTATCTTAGATCACTAATGCTTTTTGTATATATTTACCTTTCTTAATATTTATTATTCTCGCGTCCTTTAAATGCACTTTATATCTATCTATTTTTTTTGTGTCCACTAAATGCATAAACAGTGCGTATTGCACTGATAACTTCTTCCGTAACGGATCCTGCTTTACCAGACGCTTTAGCTTCTTTTTTGGATAATCTGGAAGCTACCTGTAAATATTTGGCTGTAATTATTTATTCTTATAGAAAACAGACAAACAGACAACAAAAAACCAGTTGTATCGTTTAATCTATCACTAAGTAAGCAGTGTGTGGCTTCTTATTGTATCCGTTGTAGAAAAGTTGATTTCGCTTACCAATCCAGCAATTCCGACGAGAGCCAAAGTTACGGGGAACGATATTAAACAAAGCAAAGCTAGCTTCCATCCTTTAATTAGAGCCATGGTAACAGAACTGACGAACGCCGATTGGTAAAATATAAAGGTGGCTAATTTCTCTCCAATACCATCTTCGACTTTCACTACATCACTGTAAAACATAGTTACTTACTTAAATACTGGCAAAAAGATTTATATAAAAATACTTTTATTTGGTCCCCTCCATAGTACTCACTTGACATTTTGCAGCAAAATCCCCTGTTTGATGCATATCAAAATATTCAAAGTCTTGATTCAATGCCGATTTCAAATATTCTTGCCTTATTCTGAACACCTGAACATGAAATTACTTTTGAATTAACATTTAATTAGTTAAAAGTGAAATTTTACAAATGAATAAAAGTGTCTGAAAACCAGTAGTTACCTGATTAAAAGCCGATATGTTCATTAAAACCGTTGCAAGGTAGGATAAAACTACAAGAGCGACTCCCAATATGCAATTGTATATAGCAAAGTCTCTAATTGCTATTAAAAAGGCGTCGTCATCTGGCATTTCCAATATTACGGAAATACCGTAGTCTACCATACTTTGCAATAACGACGCAAAAAGCAAAGTGTTGAACGGAGTAGTTGTTCCAGCCAGTACCGAGCATATCAGCGCCAGGAAGATGAACACTTTGTCTTTCGTGGTAGCAAATCTGTACTGTAAACATTTTATTTTATTTTAAAGTTTGACGTAAAAAAGTATGTTCAAATTTGCTTATGTCACTATGTATTGTGTGCGTCGACTCACTCCGGTTCGGGCTATGAAAAAAAGGGTTTAGCAGGCTAAGGAAGGAAATGTGGCCCCTGTGAGGAATAGTAGAATTGGTAAATGTCAATTGTTTGTCGCCTCATTACTAGTAATCACTCCAACTTTCAGCCCTCTATCTTGAACTGTCATAGAGATAATGTCTAAAATGTATTTTCTCAAAAAAAAAATCAAACTCGTTTTTCTCCTAATCCATAGCAGCGAAAGCATTGAAACAAAATCACAGCTACGTAGTTTTTGTCGGAGTATACCCTACAATTTTATTAATATTTTATACGTGAAAAATAAAAAATAAAAATGACAATTTATTTTTTGACAGCTCTTTCCAACAAGTTTTTTTAAAGGTACACCTATGAAAAAAATCATATACTTAAATTGCAAATAGTATTAGCTACTACCATACGAAAAATCAATACGAAATCCTTAGAAAAACATTACTTAATTTTTTCATAATGGCTACGGAACCCTATTTTGGGCGTGTCCGACACGCTCTTGGCCGGTTTTTGTACTGTGGTATCAGTATAATGCAGACTAGAAAATGGTAAACTTGACGATGATCTGATGAAGGCGTCAGTGAGGGGGTTTCTCTGTAGCTTAATCTGTCTACTTCATCTCTACATGCTACATGGATGGGTTCGCGGTCATATTTTTACAGAATAGTCTCTTTTTAATTTAGAGATATTGTCCTTGACTTTGAGTGCTAATAGTCGAACTAATTAAGATGATGTGTTAAATCTTGTTAAATAAGGGTGCCCCTTATTTCGCATAACATTAATTGTCCTAATGTGAATTCGCATAACATAATTGTGCATAACAGCGAACTTGCATAATTATAAAGAAGCATAACACTTATTTAGCATAATAATGAATCCGCATAATTGAAATATGCATAACACTATTAACTATAACTTAAATTGTTATAAAATGAATAGGTACGCATAATTTTATCAAGCAAGTGAATTAGCTTGTTCAGTGTAAAACCGACTCAGTTAAGTTAGGTTCAGTACCCTTAGTGTAAGTTTTCGGTTACAAAATACTCAATTTGTATGGAAACACGAACATCGCAAACGTTCCGCTAGAGGCGCTGTTCGTGTTTCCATACAAATTGAGATTTTAACGCAAACGCGATCGAGACGTTTTTGTAACCGAAAACTTACACTAAGGGTACAGAAGGCTAAGGCGGAAGCTACGCTACGCTTCGCTCCCGCCTTGAGAGAGAGCTGCTTAAGTAGCGTAGTAGAAAGAAGCAACCTGAAGTTTACCTGTTGTGCATAGGAGAAATTTGTATCTAGACTCCTGTCCAGCGGTGGTGTAGGGGTTATAACACGCAGCACGGATTGCTGAGGACCTGGGTTCGATTCTCAGCGCTGGTCTCTTTTTCTGTTTTTTCTATGCCTCCCTCCATGTCTCAGTTTGTATTTTCGATATGGTTTTCACGGGATACCCGTAAAAGTAACAAATTTGGAGTTGAAGTAAAAAATACAAAAAGACTCCAAAAAACCAATCATAATAATCATTTTACTTTAAGTAAATAGAATAGAATAGAATAGAATAAACTTTATTGTTTAGCCGTGTTACATAGATGATTTCGAGTGTACAATATTTACTTAAAACTAAAGACAGGTAACAAACAAAACCAATTATAATTTATTTATTTATTTTTGTAACATTTTTCAATTCATGTAAACACTTTATTTATATATTCTTTGCCAAATAAAATTTACAATTTCATTATAATAATCATTTTATGTTTATAATAATTGATACCATAATAAATATTTACAGCCTTATTCATAAAAAATCCTTAATTGAGGTTTGACCGGTCTGTTACTTAGCAGACTGATTAAGCTTGTTAGACGGTTGTCAAGAAGTATGATTCATAAACGCTTGCTAGCAGTCTGCTAGTTGTTGAGCTGCTGATAGACGGATTAGACGCGTTATGTTGGCCACCTTGACAAATCAAAGACAAAAAATGGCCTAATCGATAATTAAAAAAAAAATTGACAGCAGTGACAGCAAATTACCAGGAAAAAAAAAATAAAAAGCGAGATGTTTGTTTTCCCGCCATTTCCGATTCGCATGTTTATGTTGTGCAAAAAGCCATAATTATGTTAATCATCCTTATTTTTTTCATATTTATTGTTAATTTATTGTTGCTAATTTAGAGGATTTTTAAATACAAATTCCTGAAAATAAATTTTCCTGTTTTTTTTTTAATCTGCGTAGCCCTGCCTTCACTATAAATATCTTCGGTACCTATGGTTTTTGCTCTAGTCAAAGTCAGCTGTTCAAACTTGTGGCGGCCATTTTGTGACTTAGCAGAGAGATAAAGGAGGGTCTACGGTCCTCTAACTTTAGCAGAGCCTTGATCGACTGATTAGCGCTAACAGACGTTTATGAATCATGTTTTTTAGCATCGGGCCTTCAAGGAGCCTTCAAGGAGGCTCTAACTTTTTATGAATAAGGCTGTTAGTACCTAAGCGAAAACAGGCCCACGGAGAGAAAATTACAAGAAAGCAATAGGCGACCTTATCGCTATACTTATGAAAACTAATGTCATGCTAATTAAATTTATGCCAACTTACCGTTATGCCAATCCACATTATGCGCATTTACATTATGCGTATTCAGTTATGCGAAATAACGTTATTCCAATGTCAGTTAGGGCAATTAGTTTATGCGAATTAATAGAACCATTCAATCAACGTAACGTAGATAAATATTTATCAAGCGCGATCTGTGGTGATAGTTTTAATTTTTGTAAATTTTTGTTTATACTTTTGTTTTGCTTCTAGGTATATCTCATCAACTACAACCACAGCTCGACCTAAGGATGTTTGTTTCACGAAGAAATAGAAGATAGTGTAATTCATTTTGTTTCGGGTTTGGCTCCACAGAAAACAGCGTTACTGCACATAATGTGCGGCAACACATGCTGAGTGGAGACCCTTTTTGTATCCTGCTGTGTCACCTAGTAACATAGTTTTAGTGCTAGTTCTAGTCTTAGTTTTAGGTGGTACATTTTTGAGCCAAAATAAACTTTTCTTTCTTTCTTTCTTTCGTATTCGTGTTCCTTTTCATCTGCATGTGCCCTAGTTGCTCTCTTTATGAAACGAACTAATCTAAATTCTAACGTTTTATGCCATTTGTCCGTGTTTATGTTTATACTAGGCAGGTAACTTACCAATGTGAAGAAAGATATGCTCGGTACTTCATCTCTGATTTCAGCTTCAGATACACTGCAAATAAATTCATTCTGAGTGTTTTTTTTTACATAATACATAATATAATAATATGTAAGAACAAGGATTGAGATGCTTGTGCATGGTCCGCATTATAGACATTGCACAAGCATTTTTAGAAACGTTTAAAGCAGCTGTTCCTTTTTGGCTTGACATTCAAATTATATTAAACTAGCTTTTGCCGCCGGCTTCGCTCGCGTTAAATTTGAGGTAACAATTAACATACATTTACTTTCTGCGATCCTTTTTTCGTGTTTTTCATTGATTTTTTGGAGGATTACATGGAAATACAAATACAGTAAGACGTTGTTTTAGATAGATGGTGCACATTTTGGAATTCAAAAATCAACTACATACGTAATTAATCATTCATAATTCGTACCAACTCTGAAACCCTGTTTCGCTGAAACATAAAGACGTTAAAGTACTACGCGTTCTTTTGCCGGCGACTTCCTACACGATATTATTATAGGATATAGGATTGTATCTCGAGAAATTGTAAAGTCCCGCGGGACATGAATTACTGTTATGATCTGTTTTAATATTCTTAATTGTCGATGAGAGACACATATTGTAGATTGTAGCTTCTCTTATTGAAAGAATTTGAAAATCTGCCCGAAATTGAATTCACTTATTTTAATTCTGCGGAAATTCTGCATTTAAAAAAAGAAGTCTGTCCATCAGAGATATTGTACGAGTAGCTTTTATTGGTAATAGAATTATTTTAAACTCAGTATTTCAGAGATTACCCCAACAAACAAAGAAACAAACAAAGTTGAGATATTTTCCTATTCCATGGGATTATCTAAAAATCTTTCCCTAGTGCACCTCTGTTCCTCTGTATTACTTTAGGTCCATCTTTGCCAATTTCAAGTCTCTAGCACCAGTAAGGGCTATGCGTTGTCTGTCAGTCAGCCAGTCATGGTACTGTTCAGGTAGAGTTAGGTATATAATTATAAAATCAACCCTGAAGTTTTTTTTTTTTTTTTTTTTTTTATTTGACTGGATGGCAAACGAGCAAGTGGTTGAATTTGTAGGTGCGCCTCCTGAGGCTTCGATGATTAAATGAAAAGGGATTTAGAGCACACGAACGTATAATAAAGATTATCAAAAAGGAAAGTATTTACAATGGAATATTTAAACTAGGGAAAAGGAAGGATATGAGTTTAGCGCAATGGATAGAGTTCTGTTCAGGACCGCGTCGCCGAAGGAATGTCGCTCCGCTTCTCGACTGCCTCTGGGCAATTCAAATTAACTCGAAACGCCGCGCAATTCCACGCGCCGGTGTGCAGATGTTTATAGTATGCCAACACGTGGAACCGACTGCGGCTAGCGGGGTAATGGCTATCTGGACGCTACACTACTCCCCCGCCGAGACCATTGCCTGCTATGTCGATATGATCTGGAAATCTTACATATGTCGCACTTCGCGTCATTCTGACGGTGCTCGTTCAGGCTCTGGTATTGTTGATGCTTGATGGCTGTTGGATGTTCCTCATCTATAGTAGTCGCTGGTCATGAAGGCCGCTTCAGTCGATCGATGGTAACGGTGTTCGGCTTTCCATTTAAAATGATTCGAAAGTTCTTGTCACGTCTCTCGAGAACCTTGTACGGGCCTGAGTACGGGGACTCTAGCGATCTCTTCGCGTGCCCTTGACGAAGAAAAACGTACTCGGCCTGCTCAACTCTTTCGGGATGTAAAAAGGTTTCTTCGAGTGATGACTGGCCGGACTGGGTTGAGTTTTCAATGTTGTCACGAAAGTCTGGCTGCGAAGTCCCGTGTAGTCGACCGTAGTGCCCTTCGTAGGCGTAAAGAATTCGCCAGTAGGCGTAAAGGTTCCCCGTAGACGAGCTCTGCTGCTGAAGCTTGTAAGTCGTCCTTCCAAGCTGCGGGATGCCCAGCAGCACCAAGGGTAAGGCTTCACCCAGTGCGTATTGGAGTGGCACATGATGAGAGACTTGAGCTGGCGTGGAGTCTCTCAATGATCCCGTTGCAGCGGATGATAGGATGTGGGTAGGCCGGTGCTCTGCCCCGAGATGATGACAAGGTGTGGAACAGCTCGGACTGCAAACTGTCTGCCCTGTCAGTGGTGATATTTGACAGGCAGCCGAAGCGGGCGACCCAGCCGCGATGAAGGCTCGCGCGCAGGTCTCCGCTGTGATGTCAGCCAAGGGTAGGCCTCAGGCCAACGGGTGAAGCGATCAATGACCGTCAAGCAGTATCGTGTAACCACAAGAAAATGGTAATGGCCCTACTATAGTCCATGTGGACATGTGAAAAACGAAGTGGATGGTGTATGAAATGATATGTGGGTGATGACGGTATGACGTGAAATTTTGTTTCTCTGCAATCTGTGCATCTCTCGCCCAACGGCGACAATCTCTGGTATGTCGGGCCAGACGAATCGTTGCGTCACCAATTTGACAGTTGCGTTTTGCACTGGATGGCTCAAACCGTGCAATGAGTTGAAAGCTGCACGACGAAAGGCTTGTAAGGTAAGGTCTTGAATTACCTGGAGATGTCGCAATAAATTTCGAAATCATTTTCAAAAGATTTGATTTTCTTGAGATTCAATGAAGACGATGATGATGATGATGATGAGTCAACTTGAAGAAGCGCTTGCAGTTCAGGATCTTTATCTTGAGCGCGTGCAAGGCTTTCGTAGTTGATTGAACCCATTTATTTCTTCTACTCTTGGAGTGCGTCTGCAACAACGTTA
>NC_133488.1:14943423-14969913 GCF_025370935.1 Choristoneura fumiferana | reverse complement strand
CCATACTAATATTATAAATGCGAAAGTGTTTTGTCCGTCTTTTCACGCCGTAACGAGTGACGGATCGACGTGATTTTTTGGCATAGAGATAGTTTATGGGCCCGAGAGTGACATAGGCTACTTTTTATCCCGGAAAAATGCACAGTTTCCGGGACAGCGCGCGATAACCGAATTACCACGCGGGCGGAGCGCGGGCAAAGCTAGTAACTACATAAATCTAAGCCACTATATTGCACGTAGTCTCAGATCGCGCGGGCGCGGGTCATGCTCATGAGTCACCGGGTCAAACTGCGCAGTCGCGTGCCGGCCTGCGCTCCGCGAGCCACGGCACGTACTTTACCTCTTACTTGACGTGGGGGTCAACTGTACACGAGGAATGAGGAATATTGTTCTCAGGAAATATGGACAAGTGAGTCTTTTAATGGTTGTGATTTTGGTAAGACCGCGAAGACAGAAACCACCATTACTTCTACCAAAATCGCGAAATGCGCGACTTCGTTACAAAGAAGGCCATATGCACCCATGGCAGCATATTACTGTCGCGGAATACTCGAATCTGGGTATTTCGTACCTACCGTACGTGGTATCGGTGTGCTTAATTGGTTGTAGTTCATGTATGTGTTCGTCGATTATGACAGCGCAAAAGATGCGGCGGTTGAAGCACTTTCCCTCCCACGACTGTTTGCCACTACAGAAGGACACAAGTCCGAACCATTTGGATCAAACTAGACGCGACATTGGTACTGCCTTTCGTTTCATAAAAAGTGAACTCTAGCATCATCTTCTAACAATATTTCATTCATTCCCAGCCTATATACGTCCCACTGCTGGGCACAGGCCTCCTCTCAGAACAAGAGGGCTTGGGCCATAGTTCCCACGCGGGCCCAGTGCGGATTGGGAACTTCACACACACCATTGAATTGCTTCGCAGGTTTGTGCAGGTTTCCTCACGATGTTTTCCTTCACCGCAAAGCTCGTGGTAAATTTTAAATGCAATTCCGCACATGAATTTCGAAAAACTCAGAGGTGCGAGCCGGAGTTTGAACCCACGACCCTCTGTTTGAGAGGCGATTGGTCAAACCACTAGGCCACCACGGCTTTTTTATTTAACAATATTTGCTGAGATAATAATGTCTTATTCCATTCATCACTTAAATCCTCAACCGTCTGTTTACGTTAATATTCCAATGTAAATTGAGATAAGTTTAGAATTAGCATATATTAGTGCTTCGTAACCGTAACTATTTAATATAATCACCTTGTACGTATACTTTTATATTTTTCTGCGCCGACGCCTGCGTCAATTCATGAGCGGGGTCAAGAGTCAAGTCGTTTGCGGCGAGACACGTGCCTTGCGAATATGCCTCGCGGCACGTACGGTGCTAGTCAACTGCTTACGAGTACACGGTGATAGCGTGTCTGCGGTTACAACCTCCTTAGACCCCGTGTCAAATCCCACTAATATTATAAATGCGAAAGTTTCTAAGTCTGCTTGTTTGTTACAGTCGAGCAGTAGCGAAGCGTCCATAGAAATCTATTCCCACCGCCTTGCCCAATATTTACAAAATAGCACAACAAGACATACAGAATTTATGAAAGATGTAAGCGATCTTTGCTTCGGCTTTACCACGGAAATATCTGACGCCACGCCATTGCAGTCGAGTTGTTCATAAACTTGTAATTGTGAGCAAAAGTTTGATCAAAAATATCTGAACACGCTTCTACGCCGTTAACAATAGAGTCGTGTTCAGATATTTTTGATCATATTTTTGCTCACAAGTTTATGAACTTGACTGTACCCCATCACGTCTAAACCCTGTGTCTAAACCGCTAAACCGATTTAGATGAAATTTGGCATACAGATAGTTTGAGTCCCGGGGAAGGATACAGGGTAGTTTTTATCCCGGAAAAATGCATAGTTCCCGCGTGATAGCGATAAACAAATTCTACGCGGATGGAGTCTCGGGCAGCGAATAGTATTGCAGTTATTGTGTAAAAACGTCATAATTATAATAATTGTAATGACACATGACAGCTGTTAATGGTATATATTGACTTTTTATTTTACTTTGTTTTGAAAAATGACTTTCTGCCAAGTTTCCTGCCGCGCATTCTTCTTGGCAATGATGATCTTTCCGAAAGCGCTGGTAGCTTAAAAAAGTGACATGTAAAGAGCTCTTTGTGGCCTTGGTACTTCCAGAATAAACATTTAGATTTTGGCCTTCCTTCCACCCGCTCTCTTGCACTCTGCTCTCTCACCTGTTATGTCACGCCCTCAACTAAATCAATTATATATACGTACTATAAAGTACCTAAACAAACAACAAGTTCATCTCTTGTTATTAATTATTTTATTTCCTGCCATCTTTTTTCGTTCCCGGATCTACGATCCCCTGTTAATAAGGTTAACGTTATGTATAAGGAAAAAATTGTGTATCAGCGTAGGTAAAAAGAAGTGACTACGCAGAAGTATTGTTAATTGATTGTGAGGTTTTTGCGATTGTTAACGTCTTACGTCTGAATGGATAAGATAGCATTAGGTACTAGTAAATAACTAAACAGGTCTCGACAGGTACAGCTATTAAGCGAAAGCTATACTCCGTGTAATTTAAGGTTTGAATTAATGGTCTAATTGTAACACACGTTTCTTGGTATTTCGAACACAAATGGACTATAAATACCTGCATATAGGTACATTTATTGGCGGTATTTATTATGTTTTTATTATAGAAGTTAACACAATTTTAAATAGTTTCGTTGTTTCATTTAAGTTAAGTTTCAAATGATTAAGGACGATCATTAAATACTGTGTACTGTAAGTACTGATTATGTAATCTAGTGTATTCATGGGTGTAAGTAGGTATTTATCTACTTATTTAAGTATAAATCTAGATTTCTTAATCCGTAATGTCAGTTTGTGATTCATAATCCATGAGTAGATACAGTTGAGTGCAGAAATACTTATCTAACCCTTCAAAGATATGTTAAACAGCGTTTAGAGTTATCAAACATCCATGAGTGTGGCACTAAGTATTCAAAAAATATTTTAAAAATAATTTATTGTATTATTGTAATAGCTTTGTAGAGTATTTCTAATATCTTAGTTGCTGGTGTATCTCTATACTAGTTTTAGCTCCACTATATATGGGATTTCTACTTATCTGTCTGATTTGTAACCAGACTCAGTGATGGCCAGCATAGTATGGTTGGTACTTACAGGATAATGCTGATCATTTTTGTAACCTTGTAATTGAAGAATATATATATAGTTACAATGTATAATGTTGAATTTGCGATTTATATATAACCTTCTACTACTTTTAAATTAAAACTATTTACATAAAACTATCTTAAACTTAAAGTAGGTTTATGTAAGTACATAAACCTACCTACAACCGAGCCGGTGCAGCATCTGAAGCGGCAGAAAAAGCAACATTGTTCAGGTATGTGGGTCTCGACGACTTTGTCCCATTCAGTGTTGAGACCCTTGGTCCGTGGGGTCCTAGTGCTTTAAAGCTTTTCAAGGACATCAAAAAGGTTAGTAGACATCACAGCACAGGGGACCGAAGATGCTGGCAGCGTTGCCTCTCTTTGTAATTCTTTGTCTGAAGAAGTTTCTATTAGAAGGTCAGGAAACTACGAATAATATAATGTAAATAAGTTTATTAAAAGCAAATTCTAAAACATGACAAAGCTCCGAGAAAACCTCATAGGAGACAGTGACAGGGCTGTTCATTATACAAAAATACGACAGCCCATAGACTGTACTGATGGCCAGCGTTAGGTACGTTCAATACCCCCCATAACGTGGACATCATCAGCTCTGACGAACTGGTACAGCAACCTATATCACACCAAGTTGGCTCGTAAATAGTTGATGTTTTGTGCAACCAAGAGGCTTGGTAAAAACATCAGCTACCATCACATCTGTAGGAATGTACAAAATCTGAACATTGAAGCGGTCTATCATATCCCTAACGTAGTGATATCGAACTTCGATGTGTTTGCTCCTCTTGTGATGTACGTGGTTAATAGCAAGCTGCATAGCAGACTGATTGTCACAATACAGCACTATTTTACAACAACGCAACATTAAAAGCTCCCTCAAGAGTGCTTGGAGGAACACCGCTTCCCTACTAGCCTCACTTAGGCTAATATACTCCGCCTCGGTGGACGACAACGAAATGCACGACTGTTTATAACTACCCCAAGATATCGAGTTTCCACCGTACTTGAATACAAACCCAGTGTACGACTTTCGATCTACATCTGAAGCCCAGTCTGCATCCGAATATCCCTCTAGGATAGGATTTACATTGGATTTCTTAAAAACTAAAGCTTTTTGCTTAGTTCCTTTAAGATACCTCACAATTCGTTTGGCTTGCATCCAATGGAATTCTGTATAACAACTGTTAAACTGACTTAGGTAAGACACGGCAAACGAAATGTCAGGTCGCGTAGTTACGCACAAATACATTAAACTACCTAACAACTCTTGGTACGGAAATTTCGATACAGTGTTATTCGTAGCATAAGAACTCTCACTAGAACTAATGTTAGTTATCATGGGAGACTTTACAGACTTACAGTCAGTCATGCCGAAACGATCTAACAACTTGTCAATCCGATTTTCTTGACTAAGTCTGATGGAAGTTGCATCACGTTCTACTTTGATACCTAACATGTTTTTAACCGGTCCTAAGTCTTTCAACTTAAAATGCCGTAACAAAGAAGATTTTAGCGACTCTGCCAAGCGATTATCGTTATAAAAGACGAAGAAATCATCTACATACAGAGCGATATAAACAATCGACTCACCTGACTTCCTGATGAAGACACAGTCCTCTTGTTTACACTGTATGTATCCCAAAGAAAGTAGGACATCTTTTACCTTTTCATACCAGGAACGCGACGCTTGCTTCAACCCGTACACAGCCTTTCGTAATCTATAAACTTTATTTTCGCTTCCAGGACACATGAAACCTTCCGGCTGCTGCATGTAAATCTCCTCGCGCAGCTCTCCATTTAGGAACGCCGTTTGTACATCTAAATGATCAATTTTTAGATCTAATTGTACAGCTAGAGCCAATAATAGTCTTATAGAGCAGTGACGAACGACCGGTGAAAAAGTTTCGTTAAAATCTTCACCATACTTTTGGGTAAAGCCTTTCGCGACCAATCTCGCCTTGTAACGTGTAATGTTTCCGTCAGAGTCTCGCTTCAATGTAAAAATCCACTTGTTTTTCACTACATTTTTGTCAACAGGTTTATCCGTAAGCTCCCAAGCTGCATGTAAGATAAAAGAGTCTATTTCTTCCTGCATGGCTTTCTGCCATAGCTCTTTATCTTCACAACTCAATGCTTCCTTGACAGTACGTGGCTCTACGGGCTCTTTTACATTAGTAACATTAGTTACGTTACAAGTTGGTTTCGGTATACGAGGACGTAGGTTGTATCGGTGACTAGAAGACTCTTGTACATCCTGAGGTTCTTCAAGATGATCTTCACTAGGCACGTATTCATGTTCGCACTCCGCCTCAACAGGATAATTTGGTGATTCTATAGAAGTCGGTTCTCGCTCCGCCTCCAGAGGATAATCCAATGACTCGATCGAAACTCGTTCCGGCTCCGCCTCGACTGGCGTAGTTTTTACATCCTCCTCTTCACCACCTCCTGTAAGAAAAATAGGTTCAAACATTTGTTTTTGTATCCTATTAGAGCGCCTACCTGGAAACACAGATTCATTGAAAACCACGTCACGTGATACAATGATCTTATTGTCATCAGGATTGAACAAACGATATCCCTTTACGTTTTCACAGTAACCTAAGAAGATTAGTTTCTTACTTTTGGGATCTAACTTCTTTCTTTTGCAGTCATTTATATGTGCAAATGCCTCACAACCAAAGACACGCAAATTCTTAAGATTAACCTTATTACCACTCCAAACCTCTTCGGGTATTTTACCCGACAGTCTCGAACTTGGCGACCGGTTAATAAGAAATGCTGCAGTATTAGCAGCTTCTGCCCACATTTTGTCATCTAAATTGGCATTAAACAGTAGACAACGGACTTTATCCAGCAATGAGCGGTTGAAACGCTCTGCAGATCCATTCTGCTGAGGACTATATGGTACTGTCAGCTGATGAACGATCCCCTTCCTCTTTAGGAAGTTCATCAACTCGGTATTAACGTACTCAGTACCATTATCTGATCTTAAAACTTTAACTTTCGCATTGCACTGATTCTCAACAAGTTTAATAAAATCAATAGTGTACTTACACACATCACTCTTCTTCGCAATGGGGAAGACAAACACTTTCCTGGAGTAGTCATCTAGGAATGTGAGGATGTAACGCTTTCCTCCAAGAGAAGTCGTCGGCATCGGCCCGATGACATCAGTGTGAATGAGGTCCAGCCGTGCTTTAGCGACCTGCTTGTTAGGATCAGTCACAAAGGGAGTGCGCGATTGCTTACCCTTAAGACACACCTCACAAACTTCCTTCTGAGTAGTAACCTGAAAATCAATACCATTAGCAACTTTCCTAAGTGACGCCAAGCTATCAAAATTTAAGTGACCTAATCGTTGATGCCATAACATCATGTCCTTAGAAGTAGCTGAAGTAGTCAGATTGGCTCTACCAACAGTAAGAAGTATGTAAACTCTCCCAATCTTCCTAGCAGTTAATACTACCTTACCAGATTTTATTATGTTACATGTTTATTAGTAAATGAAAGCTTAAAGTCTTTTTCTGTTAAACTAGATACAGATATCAAATTTACAGTAAGATCAGGTATAAACAAAACGTCTTTCAAAGTTATGTTCCACAATTCACCATTAAACTTAGATGTAAAATGTACGTCACCTTTGCCGCTTACGACTAGCTTTTTGCCATTAGCCACACACACCTCCTTCGTCGACGAGTCTCGAAGAGATTCGAACCAGTCACGACATCCTGACATATGATTCGTAGCTCCGGAATCTATAATCCAAGAAGTATCATCACCTTTAGCCGTGCTGAGTGCGGTCAAAACCAGATTAGTCTTCGACCCATCATCTGGTTGAGTACAGTCTTTCTTGACGTGACCCTTTGATCGACACTTCCAACACCAAAGTTTCTTCTTCGTATTCGACGAGGTATTAGCATGTTTAGACGTACTTGGTAAATTTTTACCGTTGCCATGGGAACTAGTCTTGTTGTAACCACGATTCCGCGTAAACAAGCAGTCATCACCACCAGCAGCCGTCCCTTTCCATCGCTTGTCTTGAAGCAGTTTAGTTTTGACTTTATCTGTCGTTAAATCAATGCTTGAGTGCTCCAGAGCCATAATCATGGGTTCATACTCTTGAGGCAACCCTTGAAGCATTATAGCAGCAAGAAATTCATCATCTAGAGGTTTATCCATACTACTAAGTTGATCAGCCAACGACAAGATCTCATTTACATAAGTTTCCATGGAATCAAACTGTTCTAACTTTATCGAACATAAAGCTCGTAGACATGTCAACCTTCTATGCAAACCAGTATCGTCATACGCCTTTTTTAAAGCATCCCACACATCTTTCGCCGTCTTGGCTTGAATAATATGAGAATAACATGACTTGTCAACACTTAAACAGATCCTAGCTCGAGCCTTCTCCTCTCGAAGTTTTAGCTCGGCTTTTTCGGTTTCGGTTGTTCCGGTAACAAATTGCCACAAGTTTTCAAAAATGAGTACATTTTGCATTTGAAATGCCCAATCTCGATAATTAATGGTACCTTTTAGCTTTTCCATAGTAACCGTCGAGTTTGAATGCTCACCCATATTTCGCCAAATAAACAATATTCACACACTATATTACGTGAATTACGTAGCTATACACCTTAGCAAGCCCATAACCTATTAGAAGGTCAGGAAACTACGAATAATATAATGTAAATAAGTTTATTAAAAGCAAATTCTAAAACATGACAAAGCTCCGAGAAAACCTCATAGGAGACAGTGACAGGGCTGTTCATTATACAAAAATACGACAGCCCATAGACTGTACTGATGGCCAGCGTTAGGTACGTTCAATAGTTTCCAGCTCTGTGGCAGGAGCCAGCGTATCAGAGCAAATAGCATCCTTGTTATTTGTATTTTAATAAATAACTCGTATGCTATTCTATAAGTATTCTAATTCTGCGGTGTTTGAAACTGGTAGGTACACTGTAATCGTTTTCGTTGAAAATTATTAACTACACTTAAATGTTAAATTAATTTATTTTTATTAATGAAGAATGGGTTACGTAATTATGAGACAATGTTATTTCGAGTAACCAAATAATTAGTACGTTCAAAGGTGACGGATAATTGAAGGACAACCAATAAAATTACCATGAAATGGGTTTTAATGTTAATTTAGTTAATTCTTATTTGCTATGCTAACAAAAATAAATTAAAGCTTAATTTTAATGTATAATGGTGATGAATTGCTGATAGGCCCATTATAATACGACGTCAAATGACTTAAAAAACACGATAGAAAGAAGCAAGTCTCATTTAAATGAACAATACCTGGGCCTAACCTAACCACAACTTTAAAAATATCATTTATAAAGTAGTTTTTTTTAAATTGTGATATAGGCAGGAAAAATGGCAAGCGGGTCATCTGATGAGAAATAATCACCACCGCCCATGAGTATTTGCCGGCTTTTTAAGAAAGTATAAAGTAGTATCTGAGTACCACTATGGCATTAATTAAATATTTGGATAATTTCCAATATAATCGTAAGTTTATTTCAAATTTATTTGGTGTCTTTTACCCGGTCAATGCACTGCTCTTCACGCTTAGACCTCTGAACCAATTAAGATGAATTTAATGTGCAGATAGTCAGGGCCGGATTAACCGTTAGGCAAAGTAGGCAACTGCCTAGGGGCCCCGCAGCGGCTCCCTAGCCGGGCCCCTGCACCGCGCGTGCAAACACATCGAAAATGTTCCTGTGAAGAAAGGCTACGAAATAGCCCGAAACATGTCGAGCTAAACTTGATTTAAGATGTGAGTTATCCGTTACAACATCATTTAGTATATCTACATCGAAAATGATTCATATGTACTGTGAAAAATTAATTGGAAGTTCAAATTTCAAATCATTTATTCAGTAAATAGGCCGCAATGGGCACTTTTACACGTCATTTTTTTAAACTACCATCGTTTTCGGAAAGACCATCATTGCCAAGAAGAATGCGCCGCAAGAAACATGGCAGAAATCGTGTTTCAGCGAACATTTGTACGGTTAACTTAAACAATTACGAAATATACAATACGGTATTTGACTATTTTGTACATGTTTTATAAATTAAAACTACACAATGCCTGTTATCGAATAGAAAAACAATTTTTAAGCTACGTTTACAAAGGTTTGAAATTCAAGATTAGACAGAGAAAGACATACTGGCATGTGACGTCACACGCCAGTACTGCCATACTTGCTACATAGAGAAAAGCGTTTGAGAAAGAGACAGGTATATAGATTTTTCAAAAAAGCACTATAAATTCAATTTTCAACCGATTTAAATTTCCTCTTCGCTAAACACTATCTGTATATATTTTCATAATAATATTAAGATATAGCAAAATCAGGAGTTGTCAAATACCGTATTGGCTATACGTAAATCTGCATATCGCTATTCTTCCTAACGACTACTCGGCGAATCGAATAATAGGCGTAACAAAATTATACCTAACGTTGCTCGGCCAGAAGAAACATCTGCCAATGTCTGTGAAACGAAAATCTGCGTAATTAAACTCGATGAAACTTGTAATAAAATCGTGAAACAACGCGATACCAACGCATGCGCGAGTGATCGTTAAAGAAAACGCTGACGCAAGACGACTCTATGTGTCATTATAGTACTCATTATCAATACTGTTATTAACCTTAGGCTATCGCGTTATCTATCACGTCGATCAATTAGTCCCTCGGATAACATCATAGCCGTGTGCACAAATAGTTTTTTAGATAAAGCGAAATTAAATACAGGAATCCGTTTTCGACTTCATGAATACATTTCTCTACTTTTCGTAATAATAGTTGGCAACTTTCACGATTTTCACTCATCGTCATCATCCCAGCCTATGTACGGCCAAGGACTTTAATCCATAAGCCACCATGGAACCATTTCACAGTAAACGTCATAGTGACATCGTATTAATTAACAAGGAAAATCTTAACGACTTTTTTTTTAAAGGTTCCATGATGGCTCACGTATTAAAGTCCTTGACGTACATGTCCGTCCCACTGCTGGGCACAGGCCCCCTCCCAGAATGAGACGGCTTGGAGCATAGTTCCCATGCGGGTCCAGTGTGGATTGGGAACTTCTCACACACCATTGAATTGCTTTGCAGGTTTTGCAGGTTTCCTTACGATGTTTTCCTTCACCGTAAAATTCGTGGTAAATTACAAATGTAATCACATTTGTAATTTACCACGAATTTTACGTGCGTGTAATCACACGCATCAATTTTGAAAAACTCAAAGGTGCGAGCGCGGTTTGAACCCAGGACCCTTTGCTTACAGGTCATCAAAACCACTAGGCCACCACGGCTTTTCACCCAGTATTACATATTTAATAACTCACCTTAATCCCGGCTTAAAATATTTTAATACATTAAGCCATATTTGACGTTTTGATTATACAGTCGAGGAAACTGAATTGCGTGTGTGGAACCTTTTTATAATCAATTTCACTAAGAATTCTTTGGCAAACGTATGGGATGTCAACGTGATGTTAGTAGCACAAAGGTTCGGCCCTGGTACGCGATTCAGTTTCCTTGACTGTACCTACCACCCTAAGGAACACCAGCGTCGACCGCAGGGGCGGCATTATGCGAAACAACGAAACGAAACTATTTTTATGTGTACGAGTACCTTACCAACTTCTGCAAAGGTTAAGCGGTGACACACACAAATTTTACTTCATTAAGAAAGAAAAGAAAGAAAGAAAATACATTTATTTAACGCCATAAAAAACAAACATAGGAACAAACATTCAGGCTCCCGACGAACAATGACACGACCGACGAACGACGAGACGAACTCCGGGGCAATAGCTAGTCAATAACATACAATATTGCATTAAGAAACATTGTAGCTTTGTAATGATTGCCGTACACACAATAACAATTATTGTCTCATAAATAAATGCCGTTAAAAATGACTGCAAGTAACAAACTAACCTTGTCTGTTCGAACTAACAATCCTGAAGGCTGCCTTTGTGAGGATAATTAATAGTAAACATACAAGGTGGCCAAACGATGATCCTTTACTTAAACAGTTGATAGTGTTGCTTAAACTGAACAACTTTCTTCAAGGATCATAAATCGAAAAAAGAAAAAAAACTCCCATACAAAATGTACTGGTTAGCTCTGACTAACTTACTATGGAAAGGCGAAAAAGTATATCAAAGATATTTTTTTTATATCCCAAGACATATTGGAATTTATTATTCAAAAAACCGAGCCAAAAAGACGTAGTTACGGTTTTCTGTTATCCCAGTCCAAGGGTCATTTAGTTGTTATTAAACTCATATGTAACAAGTCTGCGCATAACAATTTGAAGACCACAAACAAGGCAAATAAATAATCTAATACTGCCTATGTTACACCACAATCTTAGCTCTTTGTCTCTCTTTCTTTCTTTGTTTTACGTAATAGCCACTATAGATAACTATAGCCACGTTCTAAAAAAACAAATCAATAATAAATTGCCCCCAGGCACGAACATGTCGCAAAATATAATAATCATGAACACTTACCTTTAATTGTGATAAAATCAGGTTTCTACATCTAATATCGCTGATTGAGTGCACGTGCTCGGTCGTACGTAATCAACAACTAAGTAGACCCAATAGTATACATAAATAGGAAAATTCCTATTATTATATTGTTATGAATAGAATATGACCTGAACCATTAACCCTAAAACGTTATCGCCTCCGTGATATCTCAAATAGAATATAGATGCGTCCATTCATTAAAATGCAATGAAGGTAGGTAAATTTAGCAAAGCCTTCTCCATGTTGTCACAGGGTGGTAGAGCCGAAAAAATACTAGAGACATGGTAGAAGTATTTACCTGAAACAAGGTCTTGTCAACTTTACCATATTACACGTTTTAAACGTTTTCCAATTTTCTCGTACATTAAGTACAAAGTTTATAATAACTAAGCACGAAAATATTTTAAACTCTCTTCTTCAACTGTCCACTTTAAGGTATATAAAACTTCAACAAAAAAACTGTAAAATTTGTGGTAGATCAAGATTGAAATTATTTTTCTGCTGGAAGTATTGTATTCTTATAAGCAGCCAAGCTAGCTAGCTACAAATTTTGGGTAAAATGTAGCCGTTATTGAATTCTATATTATTATGACTTGTGGCTATCGAAAATATTGTAGTCACAATAAGACAAAAGTATTACTCTCCTTTTGCTGTGCACTAAATAGCGCCCACCCCGATTTCGAGAGGTTATAATACCTAACCATAAAAATAAGACGAAATCTTCTACATGTATCTCACTCGCTCACTTTTTTATATGAAGGTTTTTAACCTAAATTTTTCATTTTGTCGTAAAAAAAAAAATTCTTTCATACTTAGAGTTTGTTTGTTCTTATAGTAAAAATGCAATAAAAAAATAATTAGCCAAATAGGTACAGCAGTTCTAAAGTGATGCGCTTACGTACATTCGGCAATAATTTTTATTTATATGTACATTTAAATGATTCCAAGTGCTAGCTATGCTATGGCGGTCGAAGTTTTTTTTTTTTTTTTTTTTATACGACTGGATGGCAAACGAGCAAGTGGGTCTCCTGATGGTAAGAGATCACCACCGCCCATAAACATCTGCAAACCAGGGGAATTGCAGATGCGTTGCCAACCTAGAGGCCTAAGATGGGATACCTCAAGTGTCAGTAATTTCACCGGCTGTCTTACTCTCCACGCCGAAACACAACAGTGCAAGCACTGCTGCTTCACGGCAGGATTAGCGAGCAAGATGGTGGTAGCAATCCGGGCGGACCTTGCACAAGGTCCTACCACCTGAAGTGTAGGTATACTCAAATTACGGTAGGATGATCGATAACAAACCGGAATATAGTAAAAGTTTCCTATCACTAATGGCGCTCACATTAACACGTGCTAGCATTGCCCGACCGATTAGCTAGTTAATTGTCATTTTTCCATTCACATTAACATAGTGGAAATTTTATAGTATTCATTAAATAGGGCCAGTCATTGTCTACTTTTATGTGTAGTATCTATCTTTTGCTCAGCGGTAAGAAATACACAAATTTTGTTTTTATTGCGATGTTTACACGAGTAGACCATCCATCGTGTAGGTAATAATCTTCTTTAGGGTACTAAGAAGGGAGAATTTAAGATAGGGGTTGTAATAATAATATAATATCGATTTCAAACCATTGTAAAATAGTTTATTGCACTTCAAGTATTTTGATATGTTTTTGCCGGTAAATTTTTATTGTCATTTCATGCGTCCTTGAGGTGAAAGCCTGGTGATCTGTAATACAGGTATATTATAGCCACCTAGTTCAGACTCCAGTCTCTCGCAAAGGATTCTTCATATTTGAAACTTGTGTAAACAAACTCTTGTGAAAATGTATCTAATGAGGTCTCTTGTGAGTTGATAAATAAATACATGTTTATTTAATTATTTATTTTTATTGTGTTACATTTCCCTTCATCTATTACAGTTATATGCAAAGGACACTAAATACATAGTTTAAGCAGATAAACAACAAATGTATTTAAATAATATTATATTTTCCACTTCTATACAAATACCGGGTGTGGCCTGTAATATGAGCAAATAATTAAAACATAGATCATACTCCTCAAACTGAAAAACATTAGTTCAGCGACTTTTAAAAATAACTCTTATTTTGATCCGACTTTTCTCAATGGAATTATATATTAAGCACTATATCTGTTTGTTCTTGAACTGAGTCATAAGACATTCACAACATTATAAAACAATGTACATATATCATTAGTCACTATATTTATTAACAATATGGCACAACGTAACTAGAGAAATAGAAGACTTACTTGAAGTGATTCAGATTATGCGTTTTACAAAGACATATTCCTAGCAGGATGTACGATAGACGTATAAATAATCAGAAAGGACATGTTTTAATGTCGTTACTTGTATGTAAAAAGTACAGTTTTTTTTATGAATACTTGTTATTTACAGAAATAAAAATAACTTTAGCAATAACTTTCAGAACACCGACTTTTTATTAACTTAACTCTTCCAATATACAATATCTGAATTCAAATAAATTTGGTTAGGTATAAGGAATTATTTCCATTCTGGATAAAACATTTTAAGAGCCCATGTGGGTGTTATTGCTTTGCAGTGTAAAGTTAAACGTCCATACATCGATGTAATACAAAATTCATCAATGAATTCGCACTTGAAAGTCTTGAGAGCTAGCGGTATCATCGCCACTGCTCCAATACGGGACTGTGTAGTAAAACCTTTATAAAAAAACGCGCTATACGTTTAATGGTGACATGTGGCCAAGTTGCCTTAACGCATGGCCGGTACTTTTTTAATCGCGTGGCGATACCAATGGACGATTTCTCATCGTCGGCGCGTGTAGGCGACGGCGACGGCGACCGCCCACTCCCGCGCTGACTAATGCAACCATCCGACAGCTACCGCCGTCGCTTGCGCACACACGTAAAAATAAATGCAAAACGCATTCTTCACCCAATTTTAAATATTTTTTCTTTATTCCATGCAGTATTCAAAAACAGCAGTTGAGCACACTAACCAAAGCATGATAAAACAATTGCAAGCTAATCGAACCTGACTACTTTTTCTGTACTTTTCCTGTACTTCAGCCAGTCACTAGCCACCGGATCTTGAGTACATACATACTAAACTGACCCATCTCAAAACAATTGCAAAACGCATTCTCAATTTGAATTTAAAGTTTCATTCTTTACTCGAGCCCGTAATCGAGTCATTAAGCAAGATAGCTATGTAGAGCGGTCGAATCGGCCTGTAATTCTATCTGTCAATAATTATTATAAAGCGTAATCCGTGATTGATGAGCAACAGTAGTCGGCCGACGTAATTGACGGGGCTTTGTGCCGTCGCCACCGGCAGTGATTGATCGCCAGATATGTTGCGACATGTAAATCCGCACTCTTAATTAGATGTATTTAATTGTACGATGTTGCGCAAGTTTAGTCGTTTGCGCGGATGCAAGCCCTGATTAATTGTAACAAATACGCGCTACCGCTACGAAGGCTACGCGAAACTCGTTCTAGAGTAGCGCTCTCAGACGAGTCGAACATAATATCCCAAAAATAAGGAAGTTACTTGTGATGTCTATTCAGTCTATTACTACCATTACCTATAATAGTTGCAAATCCATTTCCGAATGATCAGTCAGTCGATTGCAATATTACTTAAAATGTCGGTACTCAACAATTTTCAACACTTCCATCCTAGTCATTGATCCAGTCTTGCAATTGCAAACCATCAGTTATCTATCTGCCAAGCATTGGTAGGTAACCGGTAGCAAGTGAGCGTAGAATCTGTCCGCGGCGTGACTAACGCCAGCAATTACCGCGGGCGGGCGTCGCGGCGTGCGCGGCGCTGCGCCCGCGTCGATTGTTTACGGCGCGCACGCGCGGCGCCCCCCGCCCCGCCGGCAGCTGCTCCGCACCGCACAGGTGGCGCGTGTGGGAACTCGACAGCTCCATGCGTTCCCACGATCGCGCGCCCGCCGCTCCCTATATAAGCCCCCGCTCCGGCCGCCACACCGCATTCCGCGTCCAACGCTCGGCGCTAACGCACGCTTACTCACTCCCCACACACAACCAACATGTCTTACGAGATCGCGTATTCGATCGCAGACGACGGCCCGCAGCCCGTCTCGCGCACTTATCAATACCGCAAAGTGATGAAACCGATGCTTGAGCGCAAGAGACGCGCTCGCATCAATCGTTGCCTCGACGAACTCAAGGAGCTGATGGTCAGCGCTCTCCAATCGGAGGGCGAGAACGTCGCTAAATTGGAGAAGGCTGATATTTTGGAATTGACCGTGCGACATCTGCACAAGCTTCGCCGCCAGCGTCGCCTGGCGCTCAACCCTACAGTGGACGCTGATCGTTTTAAAGCTGGATTCACCCACGCTGCCAACGAAGTGTCCCGTTGCCTGGCTTCGATCCCTGGTGTCGACGTAAGGCTAGGAACGCAGCTGATGACGCACCTCGGACACCGCCTGAACGACATGCAGCGCGCGGCCGCTGGCGCCGACACGCCGCCGGCCAGCCCGCCCAGCCCGGCGCTGTCCACCGCATCTTCCTCGTCTGGCTACGTGACCCCGTCGCCGCCCGCCTCGCCCGTGCCCATGCACACGGCGACCCCCCTGGACTGCTCCACGAACAGCTTCCACAAGAGCCCGGTGGTGTGGCGGCCGTGGTGAGCCCCTCCGAAGCGGGCGGACCCGGCTCCACGGTCACATCTGTTCCCACACCGCTCGGAGCCGCTTGCTCCAATGAGTCCGCCGCATTCGAAATACTAGTGATTGTTCATGTTGTAAACAACAGACGAAAACTCTAGATCTCACAATTTTATTAGTGTTAAATGTAGCTCGTAAGCAACTTAAAGCTTTAATAAAAGTAGCTTATAAGTATATTTGTGATACTAAAGAGTAAATATTATTGTAAAAGTAAGAGATGTTGTACCGGACCCTGTAGAGATGGTTCGGGTTGTTATATTTTTATCGTTGAAAAAGATATGTCACGGAATCGTGAGTACTGGCAAAAGAGTAAGTTAATAAAAACATATTTCTTTATATTTCTGATTTTTATTCCAACATACCCCACACAATTTAAGTAAACTTCAAACTTACTAATTGTAAGTGAAACAACACACCTACAAGTGTAATAATCTGTGTGCGTGTGCGACAGCACGAGAGGTTAAGGTCGCGCCCGACCGACCGCGCGTGCGGAACTTTCCTGTTTACTTGCTACTAAGTAACCAAGGAAGGCTCGCCACTCGCGACCTGACATTGCTGGCGCTAGATAAACGTTGACGCAACCATTCAATTCATTACACTCAGACATGGATAAGATCCGTGTAAAACCAGTTTAGATGGACATAAATGTATGTGAACTCTGAGAATTTGCATATGCATGGACATCACATAATTATTCAAAGCTAATTCGCGCTCTGGATTTTCGCAGCGTAATCTTATTTCTAATTAACTATCTGATACTTAACAAATCTATTTGAAATTATCAAATGTTATAAGTTTCGTAATAATCCTTTAGTGCAGTTTTACACAGGGATGTTAAAAAAAAATACAGTTGAAATATGACGAAATTAGAACTCGCGTCATTAGTTAGGAAAGTACCTATTATAATTGGTTATCATTTAAAAATGCAATGCACCAATAAGCCAACCAACCAATAAAGCCATTGGCCCCAATAAAACCCTTATCCACTATGTCCATAGTAATAAATCATCTTGCAAGTACTAGGGACCAGGGGTCGTGTTCTCTTGGCCAGAGATGTTCAGTAGAAGTAGCACTTGGTAATAGTAATACGAAACAACATCGAAAAGTTTACCGGCACGCACTACCATGAGTTTACAGTGACCGTACTCGATTGTGGAGGCACTGTACAATTCTCCATACAAATAATTTACGCCGTCGCTATCGAGTACGGTCACTGTAAACTCATGGTAGTGGTACGGTAGAGCTCTTCTAAAGGGATAGCTCATCTATGTACATGTATGTATATCTAGGAATCTCAACGGTTGCCAATTGCATGTTTTTTTCTTTATTTTTGTACAATAAACGATTTACATGAATACGTAACATTTAAGACGAGGCAATCAAAAATATACTCAAGTGAACAAAATTTTGCCCACTCTACATACAAAATTACCTATTACTACATAGATCCTCAACCAGATTTTTTGCCGCTTAGTATAGTTTAACGCTAACTCCGCCCACACAAATAGGTCAACAAAATCATATGCGGCATAGGGCCTAAAAGTATAAAATGAATAATTAGAAGTAAACAAAAAACTATAATTATTTCTCCCATTTTCTGTAAACGTTATGTTTCGCAATAATTGATAAAATTTAAATATTTTGGACACTGCTATGGAGCTCCAATATATCAAGATTTTTTTTCACTAATCGTGTTTTGACTCAATTCCCTACATGAAAATAACATAATTACAATTTCATTCACATAACAACCATCCTAGCTCACAATATAAAAAAATGCCCAAAAATCGAATGCCTCGTCTTAAAAGTCAAAAATTTAAAGCACTTCCGAGTGTTTATCATGAATTAAACATATTGCTAAAAAATCTCTTCGAAGTTTTAGCAGCTTTGCAATGGTTTTGGTCACGACTAGACCATCGTGGCCGAAAAGTCAAGATAGTTTCAGTAATAAACACTGTATAATAAATAATTTTACTTTTAAAAAGTTACAAAGTGGAGTCCTGATCTGCAGAGTGGTCACCAATAAATATTTTTTCCTCATTTATATGTTGTTTTGTAGTATTTATTTCATGATATTATTCAAATATAGAGTCTAAGTAATTAATAAAATTAATATTTAAATAACTGATGAAAATTAAATCCTTTTGACTCCACTTGGTAACTGTGACTCTTCTCGCGAAAATGCCCATATATTTATATCGTGATAAGTCCTGGGTATGCTATTAACTATACTCGTAAGTTTCGACGTATTTCCCAACTGGCTTAGAAGCACCAATTTATTAGATCTAACTCAATTGGAGAGTTATGTCAGTCATTTCTCCGTGACTCGGGGCCATTCCCGATAAAGTTGACTAAGGGATTAACCCGAACCAAATCATCAATATACCTGTGTATTGTATACGCAGGTACAGTATAGATATATTCAATGTTTTTGGCAACTCATCGTGTGTCGTACAAAATATTGTGGTCTTTATACGTAACGTAAGTATAACACCAACTCATATTTACAAAAGAACCTACTAGGATTTATGAAACAGCACAATGAAATAAATAAGAAAAACAGAAAACAGGTACTTACATCGATTAAAAATGCAAGGTAAGCAATAAATAGGGCAGCATTTAATTCCAAGACAAAACTAGACTGTTTGAGTTAGTTAAAATTTCGGTCCTTTTTTTTTTTTTTTTATTCGACGGGATGGCAAACGAGCAAGTGGGTCTCCTGATGGTAAGTGATCACCGCCGCCCATAGACAACTGCAACACCAGGGTATTGCAGATGTGTTGCCAACCTAGAGGCCTAAGATGGAATACCTCAAGTGCCAGTTATTTAATGTAGTGTCTAGGTACTCTTGTTTCTGATGTCCTGACAATCGTTTAATTTAAAGGTTCCCCTTGCTTTTATAAATCTTGTTATCTGTTAATTTCATGTGTTTTATGTACAATAAAGAGTTATACAAATAAATACTAAAATGATAAACTGCACTCGTCACAAGTCAGCTAAGAAAATATATTTATATTTTATATTCCACTAGCTTTTGCCCGCGACTTCGCTCGCGCAGAATTTAGTATGTAGCTTTTCATGATCTCACAGGAACCATAGGTACTACCTACATTATTTTGGGATAAAAATTAGCCTACCTATATGTTAATCCAGAGTACATGTTACCTGTATGCCAAATTTCACGCAAATCCGTAAAGTCGTTTTATCCAAACAAACATCCATCCATACAAACTTTCGCGTTTATAATATTAGTAAGAAGTAAGATATGTGCGTAAGATTTAGGGGCTGTTTCACCATCCATTGATTAGTGTTAACTGACGGTTAAATGTGATGCCGTCTATTCGAACAAAACAAATAGAGATGGCATCACATTTAACCGTCAGTTAACAGTAATCAATGGATGGTGAAACAGCCCCTTATTGTTGATACTACACACTAACTACATAAATAATATGAGTGGAAACGCATTAACGCATGACGATTGATAGTCCTCTTTTGTCATAGTTGTCATTGTGTGTTGCATTTAGGTGTTGAGTTTACTATTTGATTTTAGATTTTGTTCAAATACGCTCTTAGAATACGCCCAACCCAAGCTGTCCTATACCCAACTTTTTAAATCATCTATATTTCAACTCTACAATACGCAAAACGTAATGATTTCGTTAAAGTTGTTTAATAGAACCGCACTATCTCAAACATGTTTACTACACCTACCGCTGCGTGAAAATTACTTATTTATCTAGGAATAACTTGTTTGTTATTTTTAAACAACTTCGGTCTGATTTTAGACTTTAATAACCCCGATAAAAATTAAGGTCATGTATAATTGTCCAGACAATAATAAATGAATTCATAATATTTTTATCATAAGTAAAATATCACAGTACGAACATTCAAAACAACTCTCGAGAGAGCTGCATGCTTAGGTTACAATAATTCATCACAACAATTCCATCTGATCGATACTAGTAACGCCATCTATGTTGTAACGGAGTATCATTTTGAAAGCTATCATGGCCTGGCGCCATCTAGTGGAAAGCTCTGTTATTGACAAGAGCTTTCAAGAAGTTTCAACTTTGGTTCTACTACAATCATATCAAAGAGTATATAATCACTACGTTTTAAGAGTCGGAACTCTCATACAAAAACAATACCACGATTGTAGTATGAATTCAGTGTCTTTTTGGTGCCAATATCAAGAAACGAACTGCACAGACTAAAAAGGGCCGAAAAAGTCACATTGACAAGTAGTGTTGTTAGGAACAGTCGATATTATCGATATTGTAACAGCATAGTGTTGTGCTTTTTTATCGATATATTGTCAAAAAACGGCACGTAGTGGTGCGCTTTTTATTAATTAAATGATCGAATTAAAGAAAAAAAAGTTGTTTTTCTTAATAATAATTTATTTTCATGTCATGGATCTGTTTTTTTTTACATAGGTAAATACAGTTTCACGTTACACAAGTATTGTATTGTCCGTTTTGCACTGCACAGCACTTGTGGAAGGCTGTGCATGTAAATATTCCACACTGGGCAACTCCAAAGCTGAACCTGAAACAAAGTTAAATTTAGCCAGTAGCTTACACTAACTAATGCAAGATAAAATAAAATTGGTACGCACAATCCAATTTTTGTCATATTGCAGGTCAATGACCTATGTTTACCTAGACAACTTTCTTACAATTTCTTGCCTTATTGTCAAATATGTCTTTACTTGTCAAATGAATGAAATGAAATGTAAGGTGATCTTGGAGTTAGTTGACAATACATAATTTTGTATACCTCTGATAAACAATCTACTTGCCATGCCAAATGTAATGAAATTAATTCTGTAGTTTTACCCGATTCTGGTAAAGCCCAAAAGGAGGATTATATTTTGACCTGTATGTATGCATATCTATTTCTATCCTCTAACTACTAAGCAGCTCAACCTATTTTTAACCCTAACGCAAAAGAGGAGTGTTATTACATGAAGTGTACCATAAACACAGACAATACAGAAAAAATGGTCAAGTGCGAGTTGGACTCGTACATGAAAGGTTCCGTAAACAGTTCAATAAAAGTTTTTCTGAAAATTCTTCTAATATAAGTTTTTTTTTTGCTGACTGTACTATATGCCCCTGGTTACCAAAGTACTCGTCAAGACGACAAACGAGTCCAAACTCGATGCAGTTGTGTTGTTTATCACAGTGTTCCTATGGTCACCCGCTAGCTTTATCATCAGATCAACTCTAAAATTCTAAATTATTCTATAAGGTATAGATTTTTATCAGTGATAGCTTACCTGTTGTATTGTCAGTTTTACACTGCGCACCACTTGTAGAAGGCTGTGCATGTAAATATTCCACACTGGGCAACTCCAAAGCTGAACCTGAAACAAAGTTTAATTTAGCCAGAAGCTTCCACTAACTTATACAGGTGAAATATAATTAGTGTGTATAGCCAATTTTTCTGTCTATTACTAATGCTCTGACCGGCAACTATACTATACACTCAAAATACCTAGCATTATTATTGATGACGAAGCAAATTAATTTATAACATAATATATTGTATGTAAAAAAAATATGTGCATGTGTATTGATGGTATTTATTAGGGTTATAGTTTATGGGGGCAAGGTGCAGGCATAAGCTGAGTCGCTTTCCCTTTTGATAGTTTGATTGTACTTATTATTTGTTATGTACCTATGTAGAATTTGTAAACAAACTATTAAATCAATATCTTTTATTATTTTATTATTATTATTATAAGATGCAGTAAGTCAAGTTGCAATAGAGATAAATTGAAAATAAAATAAAGTGTTTACCTTGGCTGTTCTTGCCATCTTTAGGGGAAACCCTTCAAGAATTTCTTCAGAAAGAGGTGGCATGGGAAGTCCCAATTTTGGTATGGCTTTCTTCTTCAGCCGGGTTTTCGATTTTGTGAAATCTCGTTGCCAACTACTTTCACCCACTGCTTACAACTGAAATAAAATTTAATTGTCGTGATACTATATAATACGAATTGACGTCGGCCAGCCAAATATAACCTCAACACCTATTATCAGATTTATCAGTAACTTTACTTACACATGTTCACTTAGAGGAAATCTAGCAAAGAACATTTTGTTTTCACAATGTTTTTCTTGAATACCACAAATTTCGCATCTCCTCATGTTGAATGGTTTCTTAGTAAAGGACAGCCGTGAAAATAACGGTAAAAACTAGAGTCCTGTCTCGAATAAATGCACTTTAGTGAAAGAAAAGTTAATGCGGAGGAGAAATAATCTCAAACTCAACGCTATTAACAAAGAAAACACCAAAATACACGAAAATTCAAACAGTAAACACAAAATCTCGCGAAGGCGTTCGTTCCCACGCAGCTAGGGCTATGCGGTATTGGGTTTGATGGCAATACCGGTATTATTCCGGTACTCAAATTTTGAAAACCGGTATCCCGGTATTTCGGTATTTTTTCGGTATTTTCCGTATTTTCCCTTTATTTTTCTTTCTTTCTGTATAAGTCTGTTATTTTGTGGAAATATAACCAATATAAATGAAAAGCAAGACTTAATAAACCTCTTTTAATGAGCAAGTATTAAAATAAAAAACTGAAGTTGTTAATTGTTAACTAATACTAATATGGGATTCTCTAATTTTTCGGTGAAAATTGTTTCGCCGTTCCCAAACAAATTTTCGCATAATAACTTTTGCTTGTACGTGACTGATTAAGTATTCAGTTCAAGCTTAAAAGGTCTCTACTGATGAAAACTACGCTCCGCCCGGAACCTGCTCAGCTCCAAAACCCCGAGAGCTTTCAGCTCAAACTTCAAAACCGTTTCGAATGCCTGTGTAGCGACGTGGACGATTACATCGACGGGTTTGTGGAAGCTGTCCATACGGTCGGGTCTAACTTCTTCAAAACCCGCCGTACTATAACCAGTAGGCTCTCGCGCTCTGGCTTTAGGCTCATGGAGGTAAGGCGTGAGATGCTGCTACAGTCCTCTGGTGACGCTTGTCGCTATCAGCAGTTCAATAGGCAGGCAGATCTCAAAGTCTCTGAAGCGCGATGTACGCCGATTTAATACCAAAAGCATTGAAGAGGCTATTAAGCGTAACAGAGGCTCTAAGGTGTTTACCAGGGATCTGTCTGTTAGTCAAAGCCAGTTAATGAAGTTGAAGACCGGCGACGGCAGAATCATTTCATCCAAACCTGAGCTGTTGGGGGAAGTTGAGAGGATTTATGGATAGCGACACGACAACCCGAACACCCGTCGAAAATCTAGCTAAAAACCCGAGCGCTAGATTAACCCGACACTATCACGATAACATCCCGGACGTCAGCCTGTACGAGATTAGTATGGCCCTCAAACAGCTTAAGAATGACAAAGCCCCGAGTGACGATGAAATTACAGCCGAACTCCTGAAGGCGGGTGGTAAACCAGTCCTTAAGGACCGTCAGACGCCGTTTAGTTCCATTCTACACCAAGGGAGAACGCCGAAAGCATGGAACAGAAGACAGTGGTGGTGGTCATCTTCAATAAGGTGATAACACCTTGCTGAAGAATTATAGACCCATCTCACTTCTGAGCCATGTTTACTAGCTATTTGGGTCATCACAAAACGTCTCGTAAGCAGATTTCACGATTTTCAGCCTCCCTAACAAGCCGGCTTCCGAAAAGGCTATAGTATCGTAGACCACATGTACGTTGCGGCAGGTTATACAGAAGACCGAAGGGTATAACCTCCCCCTTTGCCTTGCATTTGTGGACTACGAGAAAACCTTCGATTCGATCGAGACTTGGGCTGTGCTGCAGGCTCTCCAGCGGTGCCAACTTGACTACCGGTATATCGAAGTGTTGAAGTGTCTGTACAAAAACGCCACTATGCCCGTCCGACTAAATGACCAGAGCACGAAGCCTATTCCTCTGCAGCGGGGAGTCAGACAAAAAGATGTGATCTCTCCGAAACTGTTCACCGCTGCATTGGAGGATGTTTTTTGAGGTTCTGGACTGGAAAGGACGAGGCATCAACATTAATGGCGGGTACTTCACTCGCCTTCGATTCGCCGACGATATTGTAGTCATGGCTGAGAACATGGAGAACCTCAGTGCTATTCTCGCAGACCTCAGCAGTTTCCGACCGAGTTGACCTAAAAATGAACATGGGCAAGACGAAAGTCATGTCTAACTAATGTCCATGTTGTCCCAACTCCCGCAATAGTCGGGGTCTCTGCGCTCGAAGTTGTTGACGACTATGTATACCTGGGACAAACGGTCCAGTTAGGTAGGTCCAACTTCGAGAAAGCTTACACTATAAATAAACAAAGCAAACTTGTGCGTGGTAAATTTTAAACTTGAAAGTAGATTAAAAGGTAAGTAACTTCAAAAGCCATAAGTCTGAAGACAAAAGTTATTAAAGGTGCTTGCTTGTTTGAAATTAAAGTCGACTATTACTATTTTACACAAACTCAAAATACCGAAAAACCGGTTTTGTAGATATTTAATACCGGTATTAAAGAAGGGGAAAAAATGTCCGGTATCCCGGTTTTTCGGTAATACCGAATACCGGTATCCATGCCCTACACGCAGCAGATGAAGGTTTGTGGGCTGCCATATAAAATTGAAAAAATAGAACTAAATTTTTTTCATTTACTTAAATAAAAAAGGATATCCAGTCAGAATTATTTTTATATTGTATTATTTATCTTAGTAATATTTTTTTCCGCTTATTTTTTTTTCACAGCTTCAAATGTGAAGAATTGCAAATATTATAATTTAAGTGAAATCTTCTAAACACAGATCATTTCATAAATATGGCAACCAATAAGTTATTTTGGAGAGGTTGGTACAAAAAAGTCACTAGCTCCATACATTAGATTTTTTGTATGGAGTTTCAACCCACTGAATCATATATGACCGGGATTCCCATTTATTTACAGTGTGTAGTGTTTATTTGCCAATTTAGAACTTAGTTCCTACTTGAACAGTTTTAGCACTCTGACTTCTTACGTATGATTTCACCTCATTGCATCATTGAACTATGCTATGACGAGTTATGATAAATGATAAGGGGCGCACGCGCGACGGCCCAGCCCAAATTTTTACAACTTGGATTATCATTGGCCTGGCTCAATTAATGATTAAATACAAAAAAAAATCAAATGACAAATATAGAAAGAAGGGATGATAGAGGCCCTGAACGTACCTAAAGACCTGTTTACATTACTCCAGCAAAATATTTGCAGTAGCATGGTATTATAATGCCGCGATGCTGACGGGTAACAAACAAGAGAACGATCATGCTACTGAAATGATTTTACTGGAATAATGTAAACAGGGCTTTAAGTGATTTTTCAGTGTGACGCAAACGAAAGGAATGAATCTCTTGCTCCACATAATATTTATAGAATATTTCTCTCATACCGCTGACTATACTCTTTGGCCGAATGATAGGTGAATATAGCGGTCACACGCGAGTATCGTACATTATCTATCTGTTAGGTACTTAATAACCTATATGTATCTAATCTGTGCTCATACATTTAATTCTTTTCATTTTATAATAAAAGGGTTCGGCCAAGTAGACATTGAAACAAATAGAGCCTGCTCGTACATAAGTTTTTTTTTAAGCTTGTGCCATTTAGCCTATGTCCCTGGGTCTCAAACTGTGCTTCACTTTAATCGGTTCAGTGGTTGAGGTGTGTGAAGTTAGCAGACAGACAGATATATAGAGTTAGATAGAAGCGCATCAACAGTAATCGCGGTGGAGCGATATTAGCTACAATTAGTGGCTGATTTACATTGTAGCAGTAGATTCGTGCCAGTATTACTACTTATAGCAATGCACTGCGTATCCGCAGAGTAACAAGTTACGAATGATCGATTGAGTCGAGAGCCATAACGTAGGTAGGTACCTGTCGTAATTAGGTACGTTTAACACTGTTTTAACCACAACGAAAATGTATTAACTATATCACTTAGATTTTTTT
>NC_133488.1:14890050-14935233 GCF_025370935.1 Choristoneura fumiferana | reverse complement strand
ATTAATATCTGCCACAGCGGAGCGTGAAAAATATCTGACACGTCCTACCGACCCTACAAATAGAGTCGTATCAGATATTTATGCACGCCTGTTGTGTCGGATATTGGTGCTGGTGACTGTACAAAATTATGCTTTCTAAGAATCCAATGGTTTATTCCCTACAATAATTCAATGCATGTTACCTCCAATACGAATGGTGACACAATTTGTCGGTCCCTGAGTGCTCCTCTCAGCGGTTGACTGGTAGACCCCTTAAAGGGACAAATTCGCCCATGTACAACTATCTCAAAGTTTGTCAATATGAGTTTATACTTCTTTATTTTTGTACACTAAAAAGTTTATATTACATTTCATTAGCACGTCGTCACTTATTTGCCAACTCAAATTTATTTTTATTTCAGTTTCATGTAATTACTTTATTTTGATTTTGATTGTGATTATGTAATTTAAAATATTGTTATCTTGTTAATATGAAGCCTTGAGTTTTGAAATAAATATTATTATTATTATTATTTAAACAAATAGTCCATATTTGTTTAAAAGTAACTAAAAGTCCAATTTTGCAGTTTATCGATTATCTAGTTTTAAGGGCTAAAATAAAGTGTTTTTAGTTGAATCAGGCGTTACTTTGTGGAGGTCCTTAACCATGAACTACAAAGTTATTACTTTGCCCACACGTGCGCGACCTTTCGATGGCTACGTCTATGCAGACTAGTCTAACTCTGGATGAACTCTGGTTGAGTTCGAAACGCATCAGTGCAGTGTGGTGGTGGTGATAGTTGCGTTTGCGTGATTTGTGTGTGTTAAACACACATTATTTTGTTTCATATACGTAGCTATTGTAAGGTTGCGGGTGGGCAAAGTAATTGTTTAAATTTGACTGTATATTTTCGTGACCTGAGGCCGTATCGAATAACGTTTCTGTCGCTCGCGATCAAAAACTGCATACAAAAACTGTCATTTGATTGCGATCGCGAGCGTCAGAAAACGTTACGCAATACGGCATCTGGATGGCATTGTCATATAGTGTCATCTTCCCTATTAGACACGCTACAGTAATATAATTTCGTATTTATACGCTATATGTTTTCCTAGCCACTGAAAGGGGAAGCGTGCCCAAATTGGAGCATACAGAGTGACAGCGGGGAAAATGCCGCGTCATCCAATCATGACACGAAGCGTGTGGAATGCAGGGCTATTCCGAAAACCGAAAATTGATTTATGTCGTACCGTCTCGCTCACTCTCGTATTAAATACTATGAGCGTGACTAGGACAACACGAAGTATGAATTTTGAATTCGTAGTTTATGGCGAGGGTGGTGACCCCGTTTAAAATAATAAATTTCAAGAATAAAGAAAATAAAAGCAGAGCACATTTAGAAAGGCGGAAGGTAAAATGAAAAATTGTGACGAACTTTGAAAAGTCTTCTGGATAATTATGTGCTGACATGTTTTTAATTTTCTTCTGTTAAAAAGATTAATAATTTTTTAAAGGGTAAAACAAGTAGGTAAATGATAAAACAAACAATAATGTTTCAATGTCACCCACATATTATATACACCCAAGTAGAGAGCTCAAAATGCCATAAAATAGAGATAGGTACCTATCTATATGTACGAGCTCATTTTTAAAACAATCACGACTAATTTATGGAACAGTGGACTAGGGCGGGTTCTTCATCATTAGATATTATTTGTCTCTCACAGATGCTGTTATGGTTCCGTTTACTTTTAGTTGCCCGAATTTCATTTGCCATACCAACGTTTGCCATAAACGTTTTTTTAATGTCATCATATAGATATCGGCCGGGTCAGATATTTGTATGACTGATACGAATGTTTGTTCTCGGTCTACGATAAGTATCGTAGATACGTAAGTACGTATGTATTTATCTACATATATAAGTATGTTTATCCGTTGCCTAGTATCCATAGTACAAGCTTTGCTTACTTTGGGACTAGGTCATTTGGTCAAGTGTCCAATGATATTCATTTATTAATTGGTTTTAAAACGCATTAAAAAAAATGTGTAAGAAAATTATTAAGTCGCTAGACGGATTACATGAAAAAATCTACTTCAAAAGCATGGAAATAACAATTAAGAGGAAAAACAATTAAATCTTACAAAATAACAACCGGCCCGTTCAGCCATACCGAGCACAACAAAGGAAAAAAAAAACAAAAATCCCCACACAGATGCGTACAAAACGGCACTCAAAGAAAACAATAGCACTTAATTAATTTTCTTTTAGGATAACATAAAGGAGGCACGAAAGAAAGGGACAGTGTACTGAATACAAACATGAGTAAAGCGGATAAAGGTTCACAAAACTGTGCTGTCACGAACAAAGGAGAAGCGTCCCTTGTCTTTACGTTATAAGGTTCCTGTCATCCGCACAACAGAGACGGTGAATCTGTTAAGGCAAATGGTAAGCTCAGACCACTACATTGAGGATAAATGTCAGGAAGGAATGCCCCTAGAGGCGCGGCGTAATTATGGAGGTGGATAAGATATTCTAGCGGATTTGATGGGCAGTCTAAGCGAAATGATTAATAGTTAAAGAGTCAATTACGCGACACTGGAGGCAAGAGGTACCTATAGGAGGACTTTCCGAAAGCTATGTTAAAAAGAGCCCATTTGCGGCCTAATTACTGAATATTGATTTGAATTTGAATATAAAGACGTAGTACTATATTGTAACACCAGAGTTTACCGGTCCGTCTACTAAAGTCGGGCTTTCGGAAAAGCGTGTGTGCGTAACCATAGCGCCGGACCAATGTAAACCGAATACGCGCTTCATAATAGGTGTGTCGAGTGTTATGAGTAAGGGTTTTGCTTTTGCCGACTGAAGTTCGTACTTTTGGGATCACTTTGTTGACTGCCCACCCGTCCGTTTACGAAGACCTTTTTTCTCAGGAACATGTGGAGTCTGAAATTAATGTCAGATACTCCTTGGAGTAGTGAAAAATGAAACTTCTAAGTCAACGCTATCAAGAAATGCAATCATTAAAACCAGTGTTTCTATAATACTTGCCAGGGAATCAAAACCTGATTAGGGCGCCTCCAGTTGCGCTAGAAACTTGAAATTTTATATGAAGCTGCAACAATTTTTTTTTCACTCTGACATACGTAACGTAAAAGTCTAGACTGAGTGCAATGGGGCAAAAGTTAAGTTTGCCTTAGTTTACCTAAAATAGATAGATTAATCTCGTCCCAGATCTAACTCCGTAATACTCTGCTACTAAACTGCTCGAGTAAAACAAAGGCAGTTACTCCAGCCGTTACTGTTTGCTGTTCAAAGTTTTAAATCTCGATCGCGAATGTAACAAATGTTTGAAGTTAGGCCACAAACGGCACAGTTTGTTAAGTAACGTTCGAGTTTGGTTTGGTTCCAACTTTTAGCCGGACAAGCTGGGATTGTTTGGACCCTTGAATTGTGACGTTAGTGCTTACAAGTTACTTATTACTGTTTTAATGCACTTTTTAGCTTTTCGTACCTCTTGGCCCTGGCCATCGCTTCTTTGACGCAGGTGTTGGCAAGAGTGTGTTTGGCTTTTTATCTTTTTTTTTTACATTAAACTAACCATGATTGACCCCTATCTCACCTGATGTTAAGTGCAGATCAGGCCAAAGGTGTATCTCACTGGTTTAGTAACAGCCTATTCACTATAGCCTTGAAGAGCCCCCTAGATTGTATTTATCCGGAAATACAAACAACGGGAGCGAATTCCATTCCTTAGCAGTTCGCATTATAAAAGATGAAGCAAACCGCTTCGTGCGGGCTAACGGAACACAATATAAGGGTGAAGACGCTTCCCCCGCCTGGAAGTCCATTGGCAAAATGGAGATGGAGGAATAAGATCATGTAATTCCTGCGCATGCTCACCAAAATGTATCCGGTAAAAAACAGACAGACAAGCAACTCTACGACGGTCAGTCCAGCGCATAGGAAGACGTCCTCTTGACCTTAACTATTGACACTTCCTTGTATTTCTAGTCGCTCTGTAGATCTAACATGGCTGAAATACAGAATTAATTAAGTGTTTCTTTCTTGTCCTCGGTCATGGTGTGCTAAGTCTACATACAAAAGTAAAACAAAGCCAAAAGCATAAAAAAGTTATATACAGTGATACAGTTTGGATGCTAGCAGAAGTTTACTACGTGTTACAAAACATTTCGTAGGTATTATTCAGGTATACAGAATGTTACAAGGATCGCAATGAAAAATTACACGTAACGAACACAATAAAAATTCACCTGAAGACTTCATCCCTACTGATTTTATGTGGCAACACTGTTGCTCAGCAGTTTATAACCAGCTGCATTGTTACCCGACTCAAAATTTAAGATGACAAAGGAAAACTTTTGGAGTGAACCGTACTTCACTCAAGATTGCGGTTATACAGTTGCAATATGGTTTACACTGTATATTGTAGCTAGCGTTTTCATTCTCAATTAATTAAAAAAAATGTAGATTTGTTAATTAATTACCCAAAAACTATATACCTCGACGAGCGTCTTTCTGGTTTCTTCTCACAGTGGTGTATTATTTATGATATACTTAGAGATTTACTTTCTCGCAATCATAAAAGTGCGGAAAAGTATTTTTTACAAGCTTTTATTTAGTTTCACCTGTCCCGTTGTCTGTCTGTCTGTCTGTAATCAAATCTTGCAACTTGCAAATTAAATTTGACCAACTTCCAGTAGTTGGATTGACTTAAAATTATGTATACTTATGTAGATTGCCTGACAAAACAATAATCTGGTAGTGACATCTTGGTAGTCCGGCCAGGATCGTCTCCACAGGACGGACTTCTTCAACGGTTAATGGCATCGAATTTAAATTTGGTATCTATGCAAATGTACGTAGTTTGGGTAATAATATAGGTACAGTCAACAAAAAGCACAGTCAGGAAAAAAAGCTTGTATTAAAAATGATTTTTTTACCAAAAACTTATTAATTTGCTAAATATCAAAAAATATAGTCTAAGTGACAAAAGAGTACTGCACTGCACTTGTATCATAATTTTTTTTTTAAGTTACCAGCCAAATATTTTACTACGTATTAAAACATTCTAACTTTTAAACATCTCTTTTTCGTACTAATATTACAAATGCGAAAGATTCTGAGTATTGTTACTCCTTTATAATAAAACTGCCGGACGGATTTAAACGAAATTTGGTATACTTGTCATCTGGAATAACACATACATGGGCTTGATAGGAGACTTTTTATCCCGATATTCTCACGAGAACGGGATAAAATTTCGAAATCACCTCCGCAGTGTATAGAATAGAATAGTCATGAAATTTTGCACAGTTGTTTATAATGCTACTTCAATAATAAGAACGATGCCATTTTTGGGAGTTGAAATCTAGTTCGGACCAAGTCAACTGGATAAATACGATAGATCAATAAATCCATCACAGCTCAGCGACTCTATCTCAAAGAACAATATGGCTATCGGATATTTCCGATTTCAAGATCTAGTAAATTTCGGACTTCAAGTCAACTGCTGGATATATGATTTACATTATTTGCTCACTTTCTTTTCATAATACCAAAAAATCCATTTTCTTTCTCTCACAGCAATCCAGCGATTAAAATATTCAAAACTCTATCAAAAATCCAATAGCCAAACCAATATCGCGGCTCATTGTCCCGGATTTTAATATTTCCTTTTCTTCCCCGGGATTCCCGTGACGGCTGGCGAAATGTTATGGAAGAATTCTGATTGGGCAACCATTCTATTGTGAAATATTTCGATCCCAGATTATCTTTTTTGCTCCGAGATAATGGATAACTTGTTATTGTGTAGGGAATATAATTATGTTTACCGGTCTTGTATTCTATTGTGGGGTTTTAAAGCGTTTTAAGTGAAGGTGTGGTCGGGTATTTAGGTACTTTTTATTTTTCAAAAAGGGATATAAACAAATCACGCAGGATGTTAAAATGGCGAATTCATTTTGTGATATCTGTCTAATCAGTCAAATAAGCAACTCGTTTTTTAATTTTACCAGATTTGTTAAGTGGTTTAATAAAATTCCTGAAACATGTCAAGTGAGTTGACGAAACGAGAGTACTTACCTAAATGATGCCAACAGTAACTATAAAAAACCGGCTAAGAGCATGTCCTACATGCCCAGGATAGGGTTCCGTAGCCATTACGAAAAAATCAAATAATATTTTGCCAAGGATTTCGTATTGTGTACTGAATCTTCCAAGTATAGGTATATTTTATACCTTAAGCTGCTATTTACTCTTGAACTATTAATAATTCTCAAGCAATCTTAGCCGCTATAATTTTCCTTATAAATTTGATATATTTACTACCATTCTGAATTTTTTCAAATTTTTGCACCCAACAGTTTCGATTTTAGAGGGGAGGGACGCTCGATTTCAATGAAAATTTGCACTTTAAATTTGAATATTTCGCAAACAGATCACTATCTTTAGGCGAAACCCCACAATAGGGTTTAAAAAAAAATGACGCCTATAACCTTTTTTTTACTTTTTTATTGTACCACTGTCGGCGTGACTGATATGTATATTTATGTCAAATTACAGCTTTCTAGTACTAACGGTCTCTCAGCTTACCCGCGGACAGACAAACGGAAAGACATGGCGAAACTAAAAGGGTTCCTAGTTGACTACGGAACCCTAAAAATTGAAACATTGAGGTTTCGTTTTTAAAAAAAAAATTGCCACTATAGATATTTATTTTTCATATTGTGCAAAGGATTAGGCCGGCCCTATCTGATGATTATCTATTTTATGCACTGATATAGCAAGATCATTAGAAGAAGATGCAAGAGAGTAAATACAAAAATCCGTGGAGTGATCTTTTTACCCAGCAGTATATTATTACTGCCTAAAAATATGTTAATTGCTTCAGAAGGTTGCGTATTAATAGGTTTGTTCGCCCAAAATGTTTCATTTTATTTATATACCGTGGAAGATATATGTGTCCTTTCGTATTGTGGTGAGTCGGGAATGGTGTTGACAGAAAAGGAAACTGCGATGACAGTTTACGGTATGAAAAGCATGAAAAGATCTGACATCTGGTGCTAATGCTGTACAGGTGGGCTGACATTGTCGTTCCTTTGTCTTAATTTACGCTGTTTGTTTATTTTCCTGTTTCTGGGTGTCCTGTTAAATATATTTTAGAATTCGCATTCAAAAGTTTCATTTCATCTTATATGCCGATTTGGTTTGTGTACAATGGGAAGTTTTTTCATACTTTAATGGATTAAGAAAGAAGGTGTACCTAACTAATTTTTTGTATTGTGTTGTATTGTAAAACTCTTTATTGTACATAAAAACACATGATAATAACAGAACACAGGATAATAAGATGTACAAAGGCGAACGAAGGGTTTAAATTTAAATTTAGAACCATCTGAAAAGTTATAAAGGAGTGTGCAAACGGTGAACTTGAATCTTTATGCTGTCTGTGCGTCGCTTTTATAGATCTAAACAAACTTAGGAAACGTGATAAAAAACCTTTTTTCATCGTTACAAAAAATAAAATTTTGGAAGCGATAAATCTTGCCCTTACATTTAACATCATAAGAAAACCGACAAAACATTTAGTCCCAACTTCCTTTGGCCATGTTTTTGTTATAAACAGCTTGTGCCCCACCTGTCGTCGACTAATTGGATTCTTTACATGAAAATGCTGTCCCTTTGGATAACCGCAACAACCAGTCTAACTTGATCCCTTCACCTGCCCCGATTCGTTCACGTCAACGTCATAAAAGGGAAATCAAATTGGCCGAGGAGTGTCAAGCTAATTTGGCTACGAGTGCCCAGGTTGACCCCTTGCCTTGATTAACGTAACGCCTTTGTGCAAAACCTTTTAACAAGAATTAATGCTGTAAAGGACATTTTTCATAATAATGACCCTCCTTATAGCTCTTATGATTGAGGAACTTTGGATATTGAAGAATAGTCCGGAGGGAACATAAAGGATTAAAGTTCTAGTTTAATATGAGAGGGTTTCCTTACAATATTTGGTCTATGAAATAATTATACTAATTATACTAATACTAGCCTGTAGTTACCCGCGATTCTGTCCGTGTAGAATTCGTTTATCGTTATCCTTCGGGAACTATGCAATTTCCCGGGATAAAAACTATCCTATGTCCTTCCTCGGGAGTCAAAACTATCTGTGTACCGAATTTAATCCAAATCGATTCAGCGGTTTTGACGCGATAGAGTAACAAACAAACAAAAAGACTTGCAAACTTTCGCATTAATAATATTAGTGGGATTATAAATGAGAAAGTTGTGAAGACAGTTGTTAGTAAAGAATACAATAGCGTCTAAACTGATTTAGATGAAATGTATAATGATAGTTCAAGGGGCTGTTTCACCACCCATTGATTAATTTTAACTGACGGATAAATGTGATGCCGTCTCCGTCTATTCGAAGAAAACAAACAGAGACGGCATCACATTTATCAGTCAGTTAAAATTAATCAATGGGTGGTGAAACATGGGATGAGTCTCTAAAAAGCGCAAAAGGTTATTTTTATTTTGAATAAAGGTAATATAGTTCCTGTAGGACAGCCATAAACGAAGTCTTCGCTGACAAAGTCGCGGGAAATATCCAATTTTAAATCTGCGCATTAAAATGTTAAGATAATGTAGTGGAACATGAATTTGACATTATACATGGTGACTCATATGCAAATTTTCCTTTCGTATATATAAAAAAAATAACCCATTTCTGAAGTAAATGAAAATGTCTGTACCGAATTACCAGGTCATAGCTATACAATTGAGAAGAATTGAACATATAATTGAATTGAGTTGATTAATAGACATAAATAAAAATAAGAATATCTAGTCAAAACAATTAAATAGGTACATAATTAAACAATTCTTTTAATAATATCCCAATTAGAATTTTAGTTCATTTGTTCGTCGGAAGTTTGTAACATATTCTTGTGTAGACAATTTAATAAACTGGCATCAATGCTATAATTATGTAAGCAATATGTTACATTATATTACAAATCATTACTATTCCTGAAACAGCCTTCACGATATTATTAATTTCCTGAAACTAATCCATGCCACGAATATTGTTTCAAATCAAATTAACGAACGAGCGTTTTCCCGTCAACCTCAGTCAAATATTAAACGTAGGTTAGGTACCCACACCCACAGTATCTAATATTCACATATTATAATCTTATCAAGAGAGCTTTGAGATACAAATACAGTTACCTATATACTAGTTTTGCTGTAACCAAATTTTGCAAATGGTAGCAACAGTTTTTGTATTCTGTTTAGATACATTCTATTCTGAAAAGTACATTTTTAATGGACAAATTGATATTTAAAGCGAAAAATATAAATTCCGAGCTCTAATTGAAAGAAAGAAAGACAAGGGGAATCTGGCTCAGCACGATGTCACAAAACAAATTACATGTAGCACATTTTTTTTTAAGAAATATTCTGATTAAGGATATTGCTACTAATGACCTCCTGCATACAGACGGATTGATCGATGTTCATGCCAATATCGATTCTTCGCAATTCTGGACAAACTAAATGGACCAGTTCACCGCACCGAGCGCTCATGGTTTCGTCTCTTTTCTTCACATTTTGTTAAGAAAATATAATTGGATTAAAATTGTGACCACCTTATTTGAAGATCAATGCACCTAAAACTTAAACTAATAACTACACCATTGTAATAATTAATTTGAACTTTTTTAATCTTCCATATTATTGAAGACTTGAAGATTAACATTTATATTTTTAGGCAAACTTGTTAACTCAAGGATCCATTTCAAATTAAACCCTTTTAATTTTTAATCTCATAAGACACTTGAATTTTCAATGTTTTGAAATGTAATAAATACTCGTATTTACCTACATTTTCAAGCATAACTAGAAAGAAGGATTGATATTGACTGGGTCACTCTAAATCCTTCTTAATATCCGTAATAATAATATAAATGCGAAAGTGTGTGTTTGTATGTATGTTTGTCCGTCTTTCACGTCGAAACGGAGCAACGGATCGACGTGATTTTTAGCATAGAGATAGTTCATGGGCCAGAGAGTGACATAGGCTACTTTTTATCCCGAAAAAATGCACAGTTCCCGAGGAAACAGCGCGCGATAACCGAATCCTACGCGGGCGAAGCCGCGGGCAAAAGCTAGTTTTATTATAAATGTGAAAGTTTGTAAAGATGTTTGGATGTTAGTTACTCAATCACGTCTAAACCGCTGAATCAATTTAGATGAAATTCGGAATACAGATAGTATGAGTCCCGGGGAAGCAAATAGGATAGTTTTTATCCCGCTGGATAGCGATTAACGAATGCAACGCGGACGGAGTCGCGGGCAACAGTTAGTACTACAAAAACCAAAATGTTGTGTCTGTCATTTTAAAAAAAGAAACATTATACCTAAATATATAACAAGGTCATTAATCGCCTCATTTTCGTGGTTACTTTTTTTTATAAATGGACTGTAGAATTTTTGATGACATTTTCAACTATTTTTAGACGCATTTTAGTTACATCATATAATAAAAATATTTGTACGGAACCCTCGGTGCGCGAGTCCGACCCGCACTTGGCCGGTTTTTTTTTTTTAATTTGCCGTATCCAAATCGGTCGCGGTCCCGTGGCGCTCAATATCGCGCCAGAATGTTTTCTTCTTTCATATTGTTTTCGTTTGTTCCTTTCCTGGCCACTGTTCTTGGCTCAACTTACAGCTTCGGAAACTAATTTCGATCGGCTTCCCGGGAAATAGCAGGTATTTGTTGTTTTTCAATATTGCCGATTTTTAGGGGTTCGGCGCGGAAATTTTACAGGTACACTGTCTATACTAAGGGCTAGTACAGACGAGGCGTATTCGAACAGCAACGTGACTGTAACCGCCGACTGCAATTCTGTGTCATATTTTATACTTTGTCTGTCTTTGTTAATTTTCTATTTAATGATCTAGTTTTTGAATACATTTGGTTTTCTTATTTCCGAAATTAATTTTGACTGTTTGCCTATCTTTATAGATTGTCTTCTCTTAACTAGGCTAACTCCCGAAAAACCCCAGATAGCATCAGAATTTTTAGAGTCGTTTTCGAGATTCTTGAAATAAATAAACATGCAAGAATCACTCGTTTAAAGGCATTTATTAACCTTTAAACATACTGTATTATGCTTTTATGCTACATATTTTGATATCATGCGATTTAAGTAACTCGAGAACTTAGAACTTATCAACATTGTTAATTCAATCTGACACGCTTTAGATTAGATTAAGCTTCACAAAACAAATTTGTAAAGTTTGGTTCTACGGTAAATTGCATTATATCAAATGTGGCATATCAAATATCAAAGTTACTACACAAACGAAAAGTATAAATAGCAAATAGTTTGAAAATCACAGTCACTTATTAAATTAGTAGGTACCTATTGAGTAAGTTGGTAATGTTAAAAATTCACTTTTTATTTCATTTATTACTGAATCTAATGAAATAAAATGGCATAAAGCAATAAATATCAGTGCTGTCATTTATATAACTAATTAGCCTTAAACACAATTATTTTTCCAATAGAATAGAATGAAACTGATTTTCATAATTGTGTCCTCCGCTTTATCCGACTCTGCTCAAACGAATGGAAGGTAAACAAACTGTCGCGTAAAATATCCCCTTCTGATTGGTTGATTTCAAAAATGCTTGAGCGTCCCGGCTCAGCGAATTAGGGATGACTTTAAGCCCGTTCCGAAATTGAAAAGTGGGACAGTAATCCGTTATTTTTAATCCTGGCACATACGTGGATTGCTAATGGAAAACAGGATTCCCACTGGATTTATTTTTAATCAGATCCATCCAGTTTGACTTCGTACAGGGCCGTTTGGAAATGTAAAATATTAACCCTGTATCGGAACTGTGTGGCGTAAGAGGAAGAATTGCTTTTCGCGGGTTTGTAAATTCATAAACGCTTCTTTGTGTAATAAAGTAATAAAGTGATTAAATGAATGAAAATTATGTAAGTAAGATGTGGAGGATGAGTAAACAAATATTGAATTGTACTTTGATTGCACTATCTTCGTATTTTAAGTGGTTCCATACTGAGCAAAAAATAACAGGCGGTATAAGTGTAAATCAAAACAAAATAGACACCGTACATAGGTACTACTTTCTTAATCAAAGTTTGTGACGCATATTTTTACAAAATAAAAAGTACTTATTTTCATTAACAATTTCTGCATTTATTTTTATTGGCTGGAGCCTCCTTTTAAGCTTGGCAAAGCATATCAGGAGGCACCGCTCTGTGTGTACCTACCTACTAAGATGGTGTTAGATTTTATAAACACACTATAGTATTAACAAAAAAAGTTTTTTTTTTTTCGGAATCAATAATTCTATTTGCATTTCTAAACGCCTAGTATTAGTTTATCTTATTCTACAATCTCACCAAGATATTGACGAAGTATCTTCAAGTACCTATAGTAAAAGTTAATGCGGTAAATATACCGTAACAACAGAACACGAAATAAATAGAACTCTGGACCGTAGTTCCAGTTACATTTGAGCAATGCAGTGTGAAAAATAAATATGTTGGAATATTTTCCGCTAGTGGAGTAATATTGCACGAACAGTAATTTATGCACAGCGCCAAAAAGTTCAGCTTTGTGCGACCTACTTTCCCTAAATAAAATATATCGTTTGATACGTCGAGGCGTGAGGCCTTTAAAAAGATACTGACAGTGGAATACATAAAAGTTGGCAGGTAAGCCAACTTTAACTAAAACAATAGTTTGGTAGAGCGCTCAATTGGAAAAACACACATCAAAAAACCGGCCAAGAGCGTGTCGGACACGCCTAAGATAGGGTTCCGTAGCCATTACGAAAAAAAAACAAGTAATATTATGTGCGTTATAGGTACAAATATTAACAAGAAATTATAAACACAGTACCTACTTTTTCCTCGATACCTTCCCGTATATTTATAGCCAGTGTTAAAGCCACCACTCCGAATGAGAAAAGCAAATTTATTTAGTCAAATGCTACTAAGGCCATTTCGCTTTTTGCGTCGCTATTCGCGGGATGATGATTTTATTCACGTAATTGGTTAGAGCGAACGCTTTGTGGCGATGGCAATGGTTCAGCTTATTCAAAATGTGAATCGCATTTGCATTTACCGATATTAGTAGCTGTAATTTTAGTATTTGCTTTATCAATTTGTTTATGTCGTGACTGATAATCTTGTTTGTTTTATTAATTTGAAATGTCTGCAGGTTCGGCTGAATGTTTTTAAATATGTAAAGTACTCGTATAATTACAATTAAAATCTAAAATCTAGGATAACTATAAAAGCAGTTACAAAGATGAAAAAAAAAACACAGTACATTACATTCATACACACACACGAACATCACGCCTGTATTCCCAAATGGGGTAGGCGGAGCACACGAAACGTTACCGTTTCGGAGCCACTTATAGCAATTTTAGGTTTAAAGCTTGACAGAAACGGTACAATAGTGACAGGTTGCTAGCCTGTCGCCTACGGTATACCTTAACCTATTCCTTAGTCGCCTCTTACGACATTCACTGAAGAAAAATGGACAGGTGTATTTCTAACCCGACACCACACGGGGGTGTACATTACATTCATACAGTAAATAAATGCTTGTACCTAATAAAAAACCTGTAAATATTTCCTTACTTGCTTTGTCAACCAAAACCAATTTTCACAAAAAAAAAAAACTTCCAAAAGTGGATCAGACTTCACAAACAAACGTACAAACATTATGAATTAAATTAATAATGTTCTCTAATACAACTAGCTAACTAGGCGGGTTTTAACAAAGAGTGCTTGCTGACAAAATCTGACATGTCTAATCTACGCGTGAAAATTTAATTCTTCAGGCACCTTAAAAAGTTAATCCTTGGGTTTAGCCGAAAGTCGCTCGGTCGCGCTTGTCGGATTGAATAATTAATAAATCAGACGAACTTACCCTAAGTGATGTCTGATGATAATTTTGTGAACGTTTCATCCGAAGAGATAATAAGTAAATTAACATGTAGTATCGACTTTACGGTACTGGATGCCGCGTTTTTAAGAGTATCTAGAAAAATAAAAATATTTATTGTCTCTGGTCACTCTTTACCATAAACAGCTCCCTTCTATTATGTCACTTTTTTAGAGCTATTAAGTCTAGAATCTAGATAGATACTATCTAGATTAGTATCTATCCAGATTCTAAACTTAGCATGTAAGCTAGAATACCTACATGTGTATGCATGTATGTATATTATGGGTGTGTGTAGCTATATATCTCTGGGAACGACACAGGCATATACCTACTACACACCCTTTTTACCCGACTGCAAGGAGTGGTATTGTTTTTGCCAATACTAGAAGGAATACAAGTGGAGGGGTAAGATTGTTTAAATGGGAGGGTTATTATCTCTTCGGATGAAACGTTCACAAAATTATCATCAGACATCACTTAGGGTAAGTTCGTCTGATTTATTAATTTTGTTTCACGTTTCATCCTCGAGATAATAAGTAAATTAACATGTAGATATTTAGAGCTAGTGTTGGCAAATATCTATGGGGGAGACCCATTTATAATTAAAACTGTATATTATTTAATAGGTTTTATTTTACACAAATAAAGTTTTTATAATAAACAAAACAGTCTTTTCCTTAAATTTAATTGAGATCAATAATAGTTATTGGTACTTAATCAACTTTCCCAGTTGGGACAAAAAATAGAAAATGTAGGCCTATAGAGTATACTCTGCAGGAAACTGCCAGGGTTTACTCTATATCCTTGTTAAACCTAAAATACTGAACACATGCCCATGTTTTTTAATTAATAATCTGAGGTTGTAGGTTCTTAATTATTTTAATACAACTTATACTACCTACACACCTATAAGGTACAAAAGTTCCCAAACTCAACTACAATCATAATTGTCTTATTATTATTTTTTTTTTTTTTTTTTTATTATTATTAATTATTAGAGCAGCTTAAGACAGAATTAGCAAATGTAGTGTCTACCATAGGTGTAACTGGTAAATTGTAATGCTTTGCAAAAACAAGAGATCTTGATGACCATCCTGCTGTCTTTTTAATAATATCTAAAGAAACTCCTCTATTATTTGCTTTGGACGTAGCTGCATGTCTGGTACTGTGTGACGAGAACAAGGAAGTATCAATGCCGCTAAGCTTTAATACTTCCTTGATCCAGCGACTCACTGTTTGTGAAGATGCCTTTTTATAAGGCCGCTTAGATGTCAAAATAAGATAGTTTTCCTGATTCCTTAACAACTTTGTCTTATCTAGGTATGCAATTAGAGTTTTTGCTGGACATAATTGTGGATTTTCAAAGTAAGTAAGTATAATGTACATGTTTTTCTAGTAGAAACTGATGTCTTAATTATATCTGTTATTAATATGGTAACATTGTCATTGTTAATATGAATGTCATTCACTTTAATAGATGAGATCGTTTGCACACGATGTGCAGTAGAGAGGGAAAGTAATGTGACAAGCTTACGAGACAGATTATCTAAACTAAGAACAGATGTATCTAGTTTGTTTAAGAAACCAAGCACAATATCCGGGTCCCATGTGTGTGTATATTTGGGTAGAGATGGTCTTAGCCGGTATGCACCCTTCAGGAACCTCTTTATGCACATATCAGTCCCAATTTTAGAGTCTATAAGCAAGGAGAGGGCAGAACGATCCGAGTTTAATGTGGCGTAACAGGCGCCAGAGTTGAATTCTTGAGATAGGAATGACATCACATGAGGTGTTGTAGCTAGAAACTTATCAATATTGTGTTGATGACAAAATATCCACCATTTTTATAAGTAGTATTATATTGTTTCATAGTACCTTGTGCCAAGGATGACAGCATTACTTCTAATGAGTTCTCTGGCAAACCTCTTTGCTGGAATGCTTGCCGCAGAAGATGCCTGCAGCCAGGGTAAGCCGGTGGCTCAGATGATGTTGTGTTCTAAGTGGAGATAAAAGCAAGTTATTGTTTGGCTTAAATATAATCAGTTCGGACACTAAATGTTTATTTATTAGAGGATACCAAGCCTGGGAATGCCACATAGGGAAAACTGAAATGCCTTTTGCCTTGTCAGTTTTCAATTTTTGAAAGAATTTAGTGATATTGCAAAAGGGAGGGAAAGCGTAGAAGAAATGTTTGGACCAGTTGTCTGTGAATGCATCTATCTTATATGCCAAAAGGGTCTTTTTTCCATGATATATATTTGTCACATTTTGCATTGGTTCTGTTGGCAAACAAGTCTATGTTGGGTTTACCCAAAGTCTTAGTTATTTTATTAAATGCATAACTGGCTAATTCCCCACTCAGTATCTATATTATTATTTCTGGATTCCCTATCGGCTTCAGTATTCTCCTCAGACCGTATGAATGAATGAATGAATGAATGAATGAATGAATATTTATTCACAGAACATATGGTACATATACATAAGGTAGGCACAGTATTATTAGCGATCCGTAATATGTTCGGCCATCAGGCATGTGAAAATTAGAGATTGAAGACAGAACAGTAGATTAAAGTGTCAAAATAGCATAGAATTGCCGTCATCATTTAAATTTAACAGCAACCATACATGTCAAGTATATTTGGAATACAATTGGGTAGAACTTAATTTTAATTGTAATATTATTATATTTTTATCATTATACTCATCATTACAATAAATTTCTAAATTTTATGTATTTAAATGTCAAATCAAAACTTATAGCTAAAAAATTCATCAATGCTGTAAAAGCAGGCATTACATAAGAATTTGTACAGTTTCGCCTTAAATTCGGTATTGGATAATGTTTTATATGTAGCAGGAATTTTATTATAAATTTTAATACACATATAGTATGCACTTTTTTTCCTTAGAACCAACCTATGTTTAGGTAGTACTAATTGGTATCGTCTATGGGGTCTATTTGTTGGCTTGTCTGCCGAGAGGAACAGCTCAGTATTGAGTTTTACAAATATAGCGGCCTCGTATATGTAGAGACAGGGTACCGTAAGTAAATTAAGTTTAATAAATAGAGTTTTACATGTTTCTCGATACCCAATCCCGCCTATCGTTCTGACGCATTTTTTTTGTGCTACAAAAGCCCGGTCTGCATTAACAGAGTTTCCCCACATAAGTATGCCGTATCTCAAAACTGATTGAATGTAGCCGTGATAGGCCATTAGAGCTGTTTTTTCCGATACAGTTTGTTTAATTCGCCACAATGCAAATACGAATTTACCAATCTTTTTACATACTCCTTCAACATGTTCCTTCCAGTTACAATGACAGTCTAGAGTTATACCCAAAAATACCGCGCTTTTTACTTCCTCAATACCGATGTCATTATGTTTGATAACTAGTTTTTGTGTTTTACCTTTGTACGATAAGAACTGCATGAATTTGGTTTTATTCAAGTTTATTTTTAAATTATTATTGTTCAACCAATTGGTCACATCCTTTAGTGCTGTATTTAAGTCATATTGAAAATTATTTGGATCTGTACCCTTAACTACTACCGTTGTATCATCTGCAAATAAGATACAGTCATGCCTAGTTGATTCAGTCAGATCATTAATATAGACAATAAACAATAATGGCCCCAGGATACTGCCTTGAGGCACGCCATATGAATTTATTTTGCATCTAGATTTAAAAGAAGTGAGACTGTTATTTTCTATTTTATCTATTTGAGTATATTGTTTTCGTTCGTGTAGGTAACTCTTAAGCCAATTATAAGCAGGTCCTCGTATCCCCTGCTTATCTAGTTTATCCAGTAGGCTCCTGTGACATACGGTGTCAAAGGCCTTGGACATATCAAGAAATAGCACTCCTATCGGTACACTGTTGTCAATGCATTCCGTTATTTTATTGTTTAGTTTAAAGCATGCTAATGTTGTTGATTTTTTCTTTCTGAACCCATTTTGCTCAGGTTTTAAAATATCATGCTTCTCAAGAAAGGATTCTAATCTATTATGCATTGCTCTTTCGTATATCTTAGATATGACAGGAATTAATGTTATGGGCCTATGATTACCTAATTCTAGTTTATCCCCCTTTTTAAATATCGGTTTCACCACTGACTTTTTTAGTGCCGTGGGGAAGATGCCCTGTTCGAAAGATAAATTAATAAGATACGATAAATGCACAGATATTATAGATGATATTGATTTTAATATTTTGGATGGGATTTCGTCATAGCCAGTGGACTGTGTGTTTTTCAGAGAACGAATTATTTTAAATATTTCGTAAGGGTCCGTTGGCACAAGAAAAATGCTTTTCGGAAATGCATATGTAGATTTCTTATAAGGCAGCTGATTACTTTTTAAAGGTGTGCTATTTATATTAATGAAATAATCATTAAATTCTTCAGCTATTGATTGGGGAGTGCGTAATAGGTTTTTGTCTCGATCTACGATGCATGAAATTTCCTTCCTGGATTGTTGGTTGAAGTTACCTTTAGCAACGTTCCAAGCAGCTCGGCATTTATTCGTTGCCCCTTCGATCAATTTTGTATTACATAACCTTTGGGAGTGGACAATGCATTTTCTTAAAGTTCGAGTGTAATTAATTAGTTTGATTTTATTCAACTCCTTATCTTTTGAACATCTTTGATACTGGTAATACAATTTTCTTTTGACAGCACAACCACGTTTCAAAGATTTAGTCAACCAAATTTTTCTTTTGTTTTTAGTAGAATTTTTTGTTCTAATTATGGGGAAACACAAATTATGAAATAGTATAAGTAAGTCGTGAAAAACAGTAAAAGCCTTGTCTGAACATTTCTCATCATACATTTCTGAGAATGTCAGGTTTTTAATACAATTTTTAAACTTTTGTATGTTTTCAGTACAATAGTCTCTTTTCGAATTATAAAATTCTTGTTTCTCACTTTTTACATACACTGGGAATGTTATTATTTGACACGTGTCGTGGTCTGATAGTCCTAACTGATGTGTTTCGCCTTTTGCGGTTTTAATGTTACTAATTATGTGATCAATGCAGTTATTTTTACGTGTAGGTTGAGAAATATGATTGCACATATTATAATTAGCAAGCAAAGTAAAATATTCCCTGGTTATAGTATTTTGAACCAGTGTATTTATATTTAAGTCCCCGCATATAATAACTCTTTTGTTACGCTTACTTCGCAGAACAGCCAGAAGCTTATCCAATTTTTCAAAAAATACATTTATATTCGAGTCTGGAGTTCTATATAAGCAAACAATTATTAAATTATAGGTTGCAATCTCGATGGCACAGCATTCAAACTCCTTTTCACAAGCAAATTTTTGTACTTCCGGCATATCGTTAAAATTTAAATGTTTATTTATAATGATTGCGACTCCACCCCTTTTCTTTGTTTTTCTTGAGAAAAATGAAGCAAGTTCGTAGTCTTTAAAAAAAAGGTTATTTTCAGATCCAGAGCATAGAAATGTTTCGGAGAAACAGATTACATTGAGAGAGTTTCCGCTGTCTTTTAATTCATCTAGAACTATTTCTATTTCATCTCTTTTTGTTAAAATCCCAGCTATATTTTGATGCAATACTTGGAAACTATTACGTGCCTTGCAATTATTTGCTCGTTTGTTCGCGAAAAAATTCTAAGCTATCTTCAGGGGGCTCGTAATTGCTTGCTTCATGTGGTTTTTTCGGACTTGCCGGCAGCGTGTTGGTAAGGATACGATGATTGGAGTCATTATTTTCTTGAGCATTCGGTGTCGTGTCACCAGGTCGATCCTCCACTGCCGTGTTTTCAACGTAATTAAGTTCAATTTTTGATATTACTTCCCTTATTTTCATGAAGATGCTACGCATGGCTTGGTCATTAATGTCTCCTGACCTTTTATGAAACATATCGTAGTCATATGTGAGCGTTTCATTCGAATCAATGAGATAGGCATGGCAGTGAGTGCAAATGTCTAGATAAAGAAGATGGTTAAAAGTTTCAACACGCCAGTTAAATAATCTGCTCATTTCCCCCATACTTATACGTCGGTGTACATATTATGAAGTTAGTGTTTAATAAGGAAGTTAAAGTTTGTCTTATTAGAAATACCAAATCTAAGTAGTTTTTGGAGCTTCTAAAGTCTTCCTCGCCTATAAGGATAACGCAGTAATCGCTCAACTTCAGATGTCGCGTCTTTACACAGATGTCTTTTAATAAATATTCAATTCCAGAGCTTGGCGTTAAATAGTGACATATCTGAAAGTTCTCTGGAAGTTCGTTTTTTGCGCTACGCAGTACTTTATTTCTTTTATTACTGCTTACAATGACGAGTTTTTGACTAACAGACTGATCATATGGAGCAAATCCAGCACCCTCATTCATTGGGTGCGGGGTATCATTTTCTCTTCGTTGCGGCTCCATAGAGTCTTCATTTTCGTCAGAATTTTCGTTTGGCTCTGGTTGTTGGTTCGGAGTTTGTAAAAAAGATGTTTTGCCAATGACCAGTTCGCCACTTCTTTTGGGCGTTCTTAGCGGACTCTGTTGTTCGTAATTTTTGGTGATTTTCTTTTTTCGTTTGTGTAGGTTTTTAGATGGTGTATCTTCAATTAATATTTTCTTATAGGAATTTATCTTCGCATGGCAGTCTTGAACTGTTTGTTTCAGGTCACAAATTTCCGCATTTAATTTTATTATTTCTTCATGTGCACTGGCAAGTTCTGTTTTTAATTGGGTGATTTCATTCTTTAGGTATAGCATTTCCGATCTATCTAAAATCGATATATTTGGAAGGCTATTAGTTGCTTTGGGACTTTCACACTCCCAAAATGTACTGTTTAAAACATTTTCAGCAGAGATATTAGAAATGTTGTCATCTGAAAGGCATGGTTTCTTAGGTTTCCGCTTTGTGATGTTTTGAGAGTCCTGTTCGCTAATATTATATGTGAAAACTATTGGTTGCTGATTTGTAGATGCATTTTGCAATTTTTGTATATTTCTAAACGCGGATTTTCTGTCTTTTCCTTTTAATTCTGACATTTTAAATATCAGTGCAGTATAACTGTCTTCGTAAACGCACTCCTGTAGTAACGTTCCAACAAAGTACGTTCCAATAATGAAGTTCGTTCAGTGTTATAGTTGTACAGTATAAAACAACTATCTTCGTAAACGCGCTCCTTAGCCCTCGTTTCCAGACGTATGCGCAACGTCACGCTGACATTTTGTTATGCTTGTCAAAACACGGCGAAACATAAGATAGTAACTTTTACCCGTTATTTATTACTTTTCTTGGGTGAAAGTTTCTGTTATTTTAAATTTCACTTGATGTGCGTGTAACTTTAAATTTATAACTGATTTGCCATTTATTGTTTTCGTTTATATATAATAGGAATTTCTCACCAGAATGTTTTTTCTATCTTCAACGGTGTCTAGACCTCAGTGCCAATCGTTTACACCACTTCCGTGTGAGTTTTTCTTCACTTTTATATGATATCTATATAAATAAAAATGAATCGTAAAATGTGTTGCTAAGCGCAAAACTCGAGAACGGCTGGACCAATTCAGCTATTTTTTTTTTCATATCATCGTTAAAGTCTAGGAAGGTTTTTATGAGAGAAAAAACTGGAAAATTGCTGGGAAAAAGAAAATGCGAGTATGGAAGTGCGGTAATTAATGCATCACCTGTGGGTTTTAGTAAAATGCGGAGTGATGCGAATGTTTGCTACTCAATTTTATTTAGGCGTTTTGTTTTATTAATCCCCCTTATTTTGCATTTGCATGCTTGCTTGCTTGGCTGGAAGATGTTTGGACCTATAGTGTCTGAAATAGGGACGTTTTCTTCCATTTTTTTTCGTACACTACTTTTTTCGTTTTAAAGTGGAACGAAGATTGCCGAGTAAATGAGTTTTATGACATGAGTACCTTAATACTACCTACTAAATAATAACAAAAACAAATTTAAATGAACTAAAATAATTTCCTTGCTCACCCGCGACCTTACGAGTGTAGTGTGGTGGTGGTGATGATGGGTTTGTGTGATTTGTGTGTGTTCTTACAGTGTGGAGGTGGAGGAACTGCATGAACACGCATATTTTGCATAAGCTTAGCTATCGTAAGGTCGCGGGTGAGCAAGGAAATTATTTTAGTTCATTGATATGGACCTCCGCAAAGTAACGCCTGATTCAATAAATTATTTAAAAACAAATTTGTTTACGTTCCTCAATTTACATTGACTGGTTGATTTATTTTGTGTTTTGATTTAATCTATTTTATACTCATGCCACCTATAAGACGAGGGCGAAGCAATTTGGGTCGAAGAACTCGAAATGCTACAAACCAAGATAATTATCAGAGTAATCGAACAGCCCAGCAACGTCAAGAGCGAAATGAAATTGAAAGGATTCGGATAGCACAAACCCGTGCAGAGCGTAATGAGCTGAATGCAGCTAATAATGTAAGTTTCAATCGAGCTGCTTTCAATTACAATGTTACAATTGACTACAGTGCCTACCAATGCGTTGCTATTGGATCTATGAACTCAGTTTGCCCATATTGTAAGGCATTGAAGTACAAAAATGAAGCCGCTGGATTGTGTTGCGCAAATGGCAAAGTGAAATTAATACCATTGGTGAAATTAATATATATTATATATATTTAAAGTACCCAAAAAAATCTGTTCTGATATATTAGGTAGTGAAAATTAATAATTTCATCATATGCGGCATCATCACCAGAATTTAATTATACAGTTAAGTTTTCTACATCATTATATTTAGTGTAGATAGCCTAGATTTCTGTAGACTTGCTTGCTTCCATGCTCGCTTGCATGCTTGCTAGCATGCAAGCTTGGTACATGCCTCCATGTTTGCTAGCGTGCATGCTTGCTTGCATGCTTGCTTGCATTCTTGCATGCCTGCTTGCATGATTGGTTACATGCTTCCATGTTCGCTAGCGTGCATGCTTGCTTGCATGCTTGCTTGCATGCATGCTTGGTTACATGCTTCCATGTTCGCTAGCGTGCATGCTTGCTTGCATGCATGCTTGGTTACATGCTTCCATGTTCGCTAGCGTGCATGCTTTCTTGCATGCTTGCTTGCATGCTTGCATGCCTGCTTCCAAGCTTGCTTGCATGCATGCTTGGTAACATGCCTCCATGTTCGCTAGCGTGCATGCTTGCTTGCATGCTTGCTTGCATGCTTGCATGCTTGGTAACATGCCTCCATGTTCGCTAGCGTGCATGCTTGCTTGCATGCTTGCTTGCATTCTTGCATGCCTGCTGCATGATTGGTACATGCTTCCATGTTCGCTAGCGTGCATGCTTGCTTGCATGCTTGCTTGCATGCATGCTTGGTTACATGCTTCCATATTCGCTAGCGTGCATGCTTTCTTGCATGCTTGCTTGCATGCTTGCATGCCTGCTTCCAAGCTTGCATGCCTGCTTGCTTGCATTCTTGCATGCCTGCTTGCATGCTTGGTTACATGCTTCCATGTTGCTAGCGTGCATGCTTTCTTGCATGCTTGCTTGCATGCATGCTTGGTAACATGCCTCCATGTTCGCTAGCGTGCATGCTTGCATTCTTGCATGCCTGCTTGCATGATTGGTTACATGCTTCCATGTTCGCTAGCGTGCATGCTTGCTTGCATGCTTGCTTGCATGCATGCTTGGTAACATGCCTCCATGTTCGCTAGCGTGCATGCTTGCTTGCATGCTTGCTTGCATGCTTGCTTGCATGCTTGCTTGCATGCTTGCTTGCATGCTTGCTTGCATGCTTGCTTGAATACATGCTTCCTTGCGTGCTCGCTTGCATGCATTGTTACTTGCATACATACTTGCTTGCATACTTGGTTGCATGCTTGCTTGCATGCTCGCTTGCGTGCATGGTTACTTGCATACTGGCTTGCATGCATGCTTGCTCCCTCGCTTGCGTGCTCGCATTGATTCCTCACTATAAAAAAAAGTACATGGCTAATAAGGTAACACAATATAAATTGATTTTAAGGCAGAACGAAGTTTGCGGGGCCAGCTAGTTATAATTAAAATTATCCGGATCAAGTTTTAAACATGTTGTTCAAAGGCTAGCTATCTACCCACCGCCGTATGTATGATGCATACAGCCAGATGTTTTTCTGCTCACACCATTGCCATATCTTTCTGGTTATTTGATTGAAGTGTTCATACTGAACACTGCCCATTTTATTTATACATGCTATGACAGTTGTATTATCAATACGCATTAGAATATGGCAGTCTGATTTGTTTTTTGCTAATGAAAGTAGTCCAAAATAAGCTGCCATTAATTCTAGTGAATTAATGTGGTTTTTTTTTCAGATTCACTCCAAAACCACTATTGTTTCCCCGTTACAATGTGCTCCCCATTTTAAAGGGATGCATCAGTGAATATTTCCAATACATAGTCTTGGAGTTCAAATGATTGGTATTTATGCTGTATGTTTCTATACCACCATTGTAAATCTAATCTAGAGTCTGGAGACAAATTCATTGTTGCATTATAGTTGTCATTCAGAATCTATAGTGCTAGGTATTTGTCTCTTTCCAGCAGCTTTGTATACAGCCAGCCATAGGACACAGCCGGGCAAGCTGCAGTTAATGTTCCAAGTATTTGAGCACAATCCCTAATTTTTAAAGATTTTTTTGATGAAATATTGTCAATTAGATCTCTAATTCTTAATTGTTTTTCAACTGGTAAGTGCAGTGTTAAGCTTTGTGAATTAATTAAAAAACCTAAAAATGTACATTGCCTTGAAGGTTGCATTTTTACTTTTATCATAATTTATTATGAAACCTAAGCATTTGAGGACTTGAATTATATCTGTGGCTCCAGTGAAAAGGGGTACATGTCGAAAAACCCAAGTTTACAGGAGACGCAAAAAACAGTTACGCCCGAGATGATTCAAACTTACGTTCATTAGACTTGTATATTTACATATACTAATAAATGTGGTATGTTAAAGGACTAAATTAATTGCGCTCTTTCTTATGGGAATGTTATTTTTGCTCTTGATCTATTAGTTTATAAATTAACTACTTGTATCCAAAATAGAAGTATAAAAATAAGTGTAAAAAGGTTCAAGTGGTTATATATATCGCTATTCACCAAGTTTTCGTAATTTTATACGAAGTGAAAAAGGGTACGCATCCGGAATGTTTTTTGTAGTACATGTATAATATCATCCACAGAAGAATAGCTTACGAACTAATAGTGTAGAAAATTATTGCATTTTTCAATTTATGCAGTTCTTTGGACTTAATTACAGACATAACAGACATGTAGCCTTTTGCACGTTTTTTTTTTATTGTGTTTTTAGTTACAAGTAGACTTAAATAACAATGAAAAATTCGAAATGCTACTTGTATCCAAGTTGAGTGAATAAAACACATATGAAAGTATTTAAATATCTATTCAAAAACGCTATAAATTTTTCAAAAATCTCACATGCAAACATAAAAAATGCCCGTTTAAAACAAACTTAAAATTTCTCATCATTAGTATCTAAGTATGTCCATTCAAAAGACGTTAAAATAATATTAAATTATCTTGTAACATACAATTACAAAAAACATGTTATTTATTAATAAAACTGAAAATCTCTAAGCTAAGCAGCTTGTCTTCTGTCGGTATCAGTAGATGCGTATCGACAGTTTCATCATTGCAGATTAAATCTTTGTAAAGGTTAATCAGCGGTATGAAGGACCTTAAGGGCTGTTCCTATCTTCGATCCACAGCACGCTAGATCTCGCAGGTCGAATACTTAAAGCTCCAGCGGGCATTAACTGCGAGATTGCATGCTTGAACGAGGCCACGAATGCCTGGCTAGCTGGACCGAGTCCAAATCTCCCGTCCAAACCACATAGGCAAAGAGCCTAGGATACAATAGCCTCCGTCACCACTTTAAAGGCATTAATAGAACCTTTAACAGGCAGGGATCGGGCCAGACTGTTAGCTGTGTCCAAGCCAGAATCTGGTTACTGGCTCAATGCATACCCCTCGCCCAACACTAGAACTTTTATCGACCTAGACACTACGCATAGCTGCTGGTCTAGAACCAGGTCTACGCATAGGGCTGGGCTGGAAGTTGGGATCTGCGAAAGTAAGAACTGTGTTTCTTGTGGGGCTCCAGTGGACCGTCTCGGCCAACATGGCCTCTCCTGTTCCTCGGGCGCCGGCCGACTGTCCCGCCACGCCACTCTCAACGACATTTTCAGAAGGGCGCTCGTTAGTGCCAACGTTCCCGCCGCTCTGTAGCCCCAGATTGTACGGAGCGATGGCAAGCGCCCTGACGGAATGTCGTTGGTACCCTGGAAGACTGGCCGTGCGCTGGTGTGGGACGCTACCTGTACAGACACCCTGGCGGCGTCCTACCTAACAGCAACTAGCAATCGTGCGGGGGCGGCGGTAGACGCCCGGGAACGCCTCAAGGTCACAAAATATAGCTGTCTCGGCCCCCAAAATTATTTCTTTGCTTTCGGCGTCGAGACTCTAGGTCCTTGGGGTAAGAGTGCGCTGGAACTACACAGGGAGCTCAGCAATAGGTTAAGGGAGGCAACAGGCAACCCTCGCGCCGGCAGCTTTCTCGCGCAAAGAATCGCAATCGCAGTTCAACGCGGGAATGCTGCCTGCGTGATGGGCACCATGCCAAGAGGCCCACCTCTCTTTTTTAATTAAAGTTTTAGTTTTAGATATTTAAATTAAATAATAGTTTTAGTCCTATGGATATTTTGTATTTTCTTAATCATTCTTATTAAATGATTGGTGGCAAGGGATATATCTTAATTAATACCCTTAAAATTAATGCAATGTGCAATATTAGTTTAATAAAAAAATTGGTGTAAAAGGATATAACTTAATCGCGTAACCGTCGACTGCGCAGCTCGCAAGCGCGTTCTCCCTGCACAAGTCAGCGCACACGATTGTGACTCATCCGTGAGCGCCATGGCTCCCCACTCACCCGCTCATTCCCCCGCGCAAAGACTTATCCTTTTCCATGTAAACTTTTTTATATTCGATTTGTGAAAACGGGCGCAGCTCGACTTAATCTTATATTTTATTTGATTTTTTTGTGTAAAGAGATTGAACTTCACTTGTATCAATGTAAACCAAATAAATCTGTTCTTGTTTTAGGGGTTCAAGTGTGCTTAGATTTTTTTACACCCGCTATATGAAAAAACAGCACGTACAACTAAATTTAGATCATAAATCACAAACAAAACTTTAGTTAATAGAAATACAACTTGACAAATACCCTCTGTTGAGAACTTTTTTAAGGCAGTTCTACCCTTGACCACCAGAAAAGTCCGTTGTTTTAAAAGATATCTTAGATCCGTTTACACCAATCGATGCGTTATTTTTTTTTGTGTTTTTTGGTCTATATAACTCAATTTGGCCAAATTCAGACTTGTACCCCTTTTCACTGGAGCCACAGATATGTGCTGTGTTAGCTTTACATTCTGCATATGAAGCAGCAATACATTGTATGTCATCAAGGTAATTTACAACAATATATCCTAATTTACGAAAGTAGGTAATTACTGGTTTTAAAAGTTTTGTAAAAGTGTTAGGAGCCGTACAAAGGCCATAGGGCAATGCTTTAAATTCATACAATTTATCAAATCTAAATCTTAAATATTTTCTATGGTGATCTGCAATAGGGACCAAGAGGTAGGCCTCTTTTAAGTCTATTGTTGTCATGTAAGATTTTTTGTCAATAAGTCTGATAGAGGTTCGAATATCCTCCATTTTAAAGTGTGTTGTATACACAATTTATTTAAGGGTTTTAAATTTAATATAAAACGAAATTTTCCATTTGGCTTGGGAACCAGAAATATATGGGATAAGTACTGCCCAGGTGTTGTCGTTACATGGTTGTATTGCACCTAAAAATAAGAGGTTAGATATGGCTTCCTGTAAGTTTTATCATTCAGGTCAGGTATATTTGGTAGCGTAGTCTGTGTGGGTATTTTATGAAAGGGAATTTCATAACCCTGTATCCATTGTAAAATATGATGGTCTTTAGTTAGGATACTCCAACACCTAATGTAGTGTGTGAGGTTTCCTGCATGTACCTGTAAGTTATTTATCGCCGACCCCGAGCACGCTGGTAGCTCCTCTCCGGACGGTGTGCCTGTGGACGTCGTGCTGAGGGCTGTGCAGGCTTCTTCTGTTGGGATGATGGTGGAGCTGGACGTCGTAGTCCGCCTCGACCCATCATCTTCGACTGTGTATATGCACGAGGCGGACCATTCCAGTTTCCCTGTCGGGGTGCTGGCTTTGTAGGTATTGGTTGGGGTCGTTTGATTGCTGGCTGGACTTTTCTATTGTGATTTTGTCTTTTATTCGGTCTGACAAGTTTGTACCAAACAGAAACTCATCTCTTGTCACTTCTTCAGTCATTTTTTTGAAAAATTTTTGTCAAGTAATGGTGCTATTAACACTTTCCTTGTGATATTTTCTCCATGGTGTAAGTCAGTTAATATGCGGCCAGTGTCGCTAAGAAGTTTCATTATCTTGATGTTGTCTGGAGATTCCTTAAGTAATTCTGTAATGGCCAGTCCAAGCGCTGTCAAGGCTAATCCGAGTTCCTTTTGTTTGTTAGCTAAAGTTTTGTCACGATTTTGCAGGCTTCATTGATAGCTGCGTTTACCTCTCCATTTAATAATGGAGGTGACAGGAGCTGGCAGTTTACTGGCACTAGGTATGCCTTGAGCATGAGTTCTTTTTCCTCTTTTCTAATGCCATTTTTTGAGGGTTTCTGACCATTTAGATGCCAATTCGGCTAAAATGTTTGGTCCCCATCTATTTGGGGCTACCTCATCTAGCCCCAGTGCTAGCAGCAATGGGTTCGGTTGTGGTTGGATGTGCCCTTCAGTGTCTGCCTCGGTATCAGGAGCTGCGTCCGAGGGCACGTCGTCGTCGTCGTTATCTTCTGGGCCTGTGTCATCCTCGCGTGCTGCGTCGTCTTCATGGATTGTACCGTCCTCAGGGCCTACAAGCCAAATAAACGATTTTTATAACAGCCAAAAAGAAAAAAACCTCGTGTCACGCACGTGTTGTTTTAGGTTATGTCATTTCCGGTTCACTATTTTAGGCATGTACCTGACTAGGGGAGCAGTCAGATGGGCTATGTGTCTCGCACTTTGCCTTTTAAAAATACCAAGAAGGACATCTCGTGTCAATCCGGTCTTCATGTTTAAACATATCTCGTATGTACATGGAAAGTGGACATGGAAAGTGTACATGGAACTGTCCTTATCCTCAGCTCACATAATGATGACGTGTTTTTATTTTCAAAAAAACCTTGAACTCAGAATTCTTACCTTTGTCGTATTCTGTAACGATCCGCCTGGGCGCAGAGGGGCCCGGCACGTGTCTGCAGCGGCGATCTTGAGCGCGTCCGTGATCTAGACCGACGTCCTGCATTCTTTCTTATTTTCTTTCTTAACTTTTCTATCTTGCGTTCGTATTTTGTTATTTTTTGCTGTTTATCCATTGTTATTACAAAAAAAATATCGGGAGCTGCCGCGACATCCGTTCGCGCAAAATCAAAAGTGACATAATAGAAGGGAGCTGTTTATGGTAAAGAGTGACCAGAGACAATAAATATTTTTATTTTTCTAGATACTCTTAAAAACGCGGCATCCAGTACCGTAAAGTCGATACTACATGTTAATTTACTTATTATCTCTTCGGATGAAACGTGAAACAAAATGGGAATAAACCACGCGCTTAGCTCGTCGCCAGCGACGCCAGCTGCATATATTATTCCAGCGACATCGCCTTCATTCTTCGAAATGTTCCAACCTCTTCCGCATTTTAAGCGAAATTATTTTGTTTAAAAAAAAAGTTTTTCATTATAAGTTGACAAAGCCTATCATCCCAATCTATTTACGTCCCACTGTTGGGCACAGGCCTCCTGTCAGAATGAGAGGGCTTGGGCCGTAGATGCCACGCGGGCTCGGTGCGGATTGAGAACTTCACACATACCATTGAATTACTTAATATTTTTCTAAACACAGTAATTTCAATTCGGCGCTAGTCACAGCGAAAGAGAATAACTTTCGCCCACCTCTAAAACAAATGAAAATTAGCTGTTTTGTCATAATATTAGCCTTAAGCCCTTGTTTGCGATTTATGCAATTTCTTAGGTAGGTAACAATAAATTGTAGATTGTACAACAAGAGCATAAAATGGGTTTAATGCTTTGAGTTTTACACTGCTTTTCACTTCGATGGCGAGGAAATGAAATATAGCAACAGCAACAGTGGTTCACTTACCTACTATGTAATTATACATTTTTAGTTTTATTGATTTATGTCGATTGATTTGATTGATTTTTAGTTTTATTAAATTAAAATATATAATTATGTAGAAACATCTTTGTTGTGGCTGTTTACACTTGATTGACTTGGTCTTAGACGAAGATTTTACTTTATGCACTAGAGCATAAAAAGTCATTTTTATGTCGTAGATCCAGCATAAATACTTAGTTTACGAGCATGAGAAGTGAAAAAACTTTTTTCAGTTCATAAACGAATGCTTATGATCTACATTATTTATCTGTTTCATTGACTACACCGAACAAATGAAAGATAATTATCAAATTGAACAACGACATCACACCCACGTGTGCCATCAACAATTTTAAATGGATTCCATTTAGCGGACATCGAAAATATGAGCGCTGACATTTATAATTCAATCATTTGGGAGAGGATTATTGGGAACAACGGAAAGACATCAATTATGCATCCATGTGGTTATTCCCGGCTTGTTTGGATTGGAAGGGCCGAAGATGTATTAAATGATACTGGTGGAGGTCAATTATTTTGTCTAGTATTTTGATTTATCATCATCACCATCATAATCATCGTCACCATCATCACCATCATCATCATCATCATAATCATCATCATCCCAGCCTCTATACGTCCTACTACTGGGCACAGGCCTCCTCTAGATTGTGAGGGCTTGGGCCGTAGTTCTCACGCGTGGCCAGGCGGATTGGGAACTTCGCACCATTTCATTGCTTTGTAGGTTTATACAGGTTACCTCTCGATGTCTTTCTTCACCGTAAAGCTCGCGGTAAATTTCTAATATAATTTCGCACATAAAAGATAAATTCAGAGGTGTGAGCCCAGGTTTGAAACGATCCTCTGCTTAAAAGGCCATAAGTCAAACCACTAGGCCGCTACGGCTTTTTTAATTTATTATTATTATTATTTTGTTTACGCTACTGTGTTGTAGAGAGTAAGATAGACATTATATCTTAGCCTCATCTGCAAACAATTATGTTGCAATGTCCGAGAGTGGTGATTCTTAGGTAGGATTGTTATAACTATAATTATTGGTATAGATTTCCGATCAAGGTTCCTTAAGGACCCAGTTATCCGGACTATAACAACACATATACATTTTTCAAAATCAAATGAGTATAGGTGCTACTGCGGAACATGCGAGTACATAAAAACTGATGTACATACTTTGAACATGAAACTACCGTGAGACTCACTCATATTAAATATATTTATGTACATACTGTTGGCGACTGGCTGCAGTGTGAGCTTTTTTAGGGTTCCGTTTCCGTAGTCAACTAGGACCCCTTATAGTTTCGCCATATCTGTCCGTCTGTCTGTCTGTGTGTCTGTCTGTCCGCGGGTAAGCTCAGAGACGTTAGTACTAGACAGCTGTAATTTGGCATGAATATACATATCAGTCACGCCGACAAAGTGGTACAATAAAAAAGAGTAAAAAATATTTTTTTAGGGTATCTCCCATAGACGTAAAGTGGGGTGATTTTTTTTTCTCGACTAACCCTATAGTGAGGGGTATCGTTGGATAGGTATTTTAAAACCATTGCGGGTTTGCTAAGACAATCTTTCTATTCTGTGATATGTTTGCGAAATATTCAATTTTAAAGTGCAAATTTTCATTAAAATCGAGCGTCCCTCCCCCCCCTCCTTCTAAAATCTAAATTGTTGGGTGGAAAAATTTAAAAAATTCAGAATGTTAGTAAATATATCAAATTTACAGGAAAAACTATAGCGGCTAAGATTACTTGAGAATTATTAGTAGTTTAAGAGTAAATAGCAGCCTAAGGTATAAAATAGATACTTGGAAGATTTGGTACACAATAAAATCCTTACAAAAATATTATTTGTTTTTTTCGTAATGGCTACGGAACCCTATCCTGGGCGTGTCCGACATGCTCTTAACCGGTTTTATAGTTTATTTGTCACTTGCTTTTTTAATATAAGTATGCCTTTTCTTTCATGTTTAGTAGTGTCAGTTGCGCCTTTATTTCCCGATCTGTCGGTCTCAATACTGAAATTGTGCTTTAATCTTGTACATAACATAAATAAGCTGGGAAACTGTACGGTCACTAAAGTATTCAAAAGTAGATTTGGCCTAGCCAGCCATATCAGAGCCCATAGGCGTCATTTAAAGAATATTTTTTACGGTCGCCTTCATCGAAACCTGAGGTGGACGATATAATATATAGACAGCTATATTCACGACAATTCCTAAATTTCCTTTTGGCTTTACCACATTCGGGTAAAAAAATATTTAAGAGGAAAGTACAGACGGTAAACAAAAGTAGGAAATCAGTACAGCGTCAGTACACCACGAAAATTTATCTCTTCCGAACGGAAATTGAAATTTAAACCTCCGGCCTAGAGTGAAATCACAACATGCGCCGTTTTCACCAGAAACGAAAGCAAAATGTTTTAAACCAAATATAAAGGTAGCAGACTTTTTAAATAATTGCTCTTTTGTAATATTTTAAATTTTCGGAATTATCAGATAAGTATGTACAGTCAAAGTTACAAAAATATACAAGTCTTTATGCTCTTAACATTAAGGCCGTGTATACATATTTTTGCAACTTTGGCCGTGTCGATGCCCTTGACTGTACCAACAGCCAAATAGTCTATCAATTTTTAAACAAGTTCTTATGAAATGAATATGTCGCTAAACTCGAACTTTCAAGTTGACAGTATGTCTATTGGCATTATTGTTTTATGACATGCAAACGATTATCAACTTTAGGGAGCACATATTTGCCTGATGGTATAAAATAGTACATGGACAAACCTTTGTTATACATGATTTTATACCATCCCACTAATAGGTATTATAAATGCAAAAGTTTGGAATTCTGCTTGATTGTTTGTTACCTCATCTCGCTCTAAGCCGCTGAACCGATTTAGATGGAATTCGGTTTACAGATACTTTGAGTCCCTGTAAAGGACATAGAATAGTTTTTATCCCGGAAAATTGAAAGGTTCCTGCGGGATAGCGATAAAAGAATTCTACGCGAACGGAGTCGCGGGCAACAGCTAGTTATTTCATACTGTGTAAACATAAAGAAGATAAAGATATTGATGATGGAATTAACAATATCATCCTAACCTATATATGTACCACTGCTGGGCACAGACCTCCTGACAATGAGAGGGCTTGGGCCGTAGTTCGCACGCGGGCCTAGTGCGGATTGGGAACTTCACACACACCATTGAATTGCTTCGCTGGTTTGTGCAGGTTTCCTCACGATGTTTTCCTTCACCGTAAAGCTAGTGTTAAAATTAAAATGTGATTTCGCACATGCACTTGAACCCACGGTCCTCTGCTTGAGAAGCGATAGGTCAAACCACTAGGAAACCACGGCCTAACATTAACAATAATATTATAAATAATAATATGTATTAAGTAATATAGGTAGCAAATAGTTATACACATAGATCTAGCTACTCAACAGTCATATGTGGAATACACCATGGCAATTAGTACTGCCTATTTGTAGCTAAATTTTGAGTTATGTCTAGCAAATATACCGTTCAAAGAGTATGACGAGAAAGACACAATCTTTTCCTAGAAAATAAAATTTAAAAACAGGACCGATTACATGGAAAAATGAATGGATTCCTTAACTTGAAAATAGGTGGCGAAGTATTTCAACAATTATATGAGTTTTTAGTGTTAAAGACAGTAAAAGGGTCTGCAAAGCAGTAAAGTTAAAGGCAATTTTGTATTAACTTAAGAATACGCAAAGTTTCTAACGAGTTCAGCCTAAAATGGAGGTTGTCTGAGGTCAATAAAATAATAACACTCGATATTCCAAGTACTATGCATAAACGTAACTTTTTCTGATCCCATGTAAGGTTTATCAATCACCATGAGTGCTTCAGATTCTTTTGACGCTTATTAGTGAACAAGTAGAATTGTATTGGTGAATCAGCGAAGAAATAACCAAAGTTGCGTAGTTTGAAGAAAAAGTATACCTACCTTTAAAATGATGTTCTTGTTCGTTTGGCTCTTATTATAATATGCGAACAGTTATCCAAGACCCTGCTTCTAATTATCAATAAATACTTATAGATTTATAGGTCGTAGTAAAATTTTCGAGTAAAGTACAGTTGGTACAAAATTTCGTGACTCGATAAAAAAATGTGAATATTACTCGAAGGAGTACCCCGATCGGGTAGCTAAGTGTCGCAATAGACTTTCGCTAGCTGGCGCTGTCTATTTGAGTGTGTGCGTGAGCTCCTAGTGTCCGTATACGGCCGCAATTGACGTTCAAAGTAAAGCACCTCGTTTGCGGCTTTGGCGGAATATTTCATTTCGAGTGTGGGGTCAAAAAATCGGTTACGCTTAGATACTCCCGCCATTAGTTTTTGGTGAAATAATTCTTCATAATTTACGAAAAAAACCTGAAAAAAGGAACTATTGATAACAGCGCCATCTAACGGGACATTGCTCATGAGCTAACCAGGAGCAAACCCTTAAACAGAAGACATAATAGGTAGGTACTTTTCCAACACGATCATATTTGGAAATCCGAGTTTTTTCTATGGACATGATAATGATGTTCGTGATTAATTTTTAGGGTTCCGTACCTCAAATGGAAAAAAAAACGGAATCCTTGTCGGATCACTTTTGTTCTTCGTCTGGCGGGACCCCTTTTTCTCAAGAACGTGTAGAGGCCTGAAGGTCTCAAGCTGAAATTAAATAATACTACCGGTTATACAAGAAACTTAAAATTTGGTATGAAAGTGGCAACTCCTCTTTCTTATTCTACGTCTCTTATTTCTTTATTCTTATCTGGATAACAAATGAAGAGCAATTGGAACTTCCTTTAAGTAAGACTTAATCAGTATGCGGCTTTGCTTAAGTCGAGCGTATCGGAAGCTAGAATGCCATCGCAAATAGACCGATAACGTGGGAAGATTTATTCATAGTAACAGTAAGACCGCAATATATTCGCTCGTTCAGCGCGACCCGGTCACTCGCATCGCATTAGCATAACTAAGGGCACGGTACAAAAAATTCTCTCTCACGATTGTCAGGTGGTGGTCTAGGTCAGAAGCAAGAAGCTTAGGGGTGTTCAGGGAAGGGGACATAAACACAGCGCTGGGGTAATTCTTGAAATCACTTGTGTGATAATATTATTAGAAATTGTGATTAATATTACTGAATTTGAGAGAGTCAAGGCTCACGTGCTCTGTTCATGTGCGAGGCCATAGGTCAAACCACTAGACCACTATGGCTGTTTGATTTTTAATGGTATTATCGCAAATATAATTTAAAAATATTCTCCCTCCTTTATTAAATCCTGATCCAGTCTGGAAACTCATCATAATAAATGTCAGGATAACCGTAAGGCTGACGACAAAAATCTCCATGAAATGTTACTATGGGCTATAGAAATTTCATCATGTGTCATGTTTGAAATCGAATTCGCTTGCACTATAATGGGTAATGAGCATGAAAAATTTTAACTTTTGCTCATTAAAATTTCGTAGTTGAGTTTAAATAACACCTTAGACTTGCAACTTACAACTCGGAAACATATTTTATGTCTACCCCCCTCCCCACCAAAGTTGCAGCTTATGCGAAAACATGCATTTTGAATGTTTGCGTTGGCAGATCTATCATTGGCGTAAAAATGAAAAAAAGGAAGGGAGAGAGGAGGTGACTTAACCGGTTGTCTTCTTCGTCATTTTCAACATCATCTTAATACGACACCTTTACCAGTATCAGTGTCATATAAGATCGCTTACGCTCTCCATTTACGGCGACGTGTTGTGGCTTAGTTGACCTCCGACAGGATTGAATGGGAGATTTATAGAGGTCACCATCCAGCCTTTACTTTGCACAAAGGGCAGGCCAAAGTAAGCTGATCGGAAATGCGTAGGTATTTATTATATTCACACCGATAAAGTACACTTCTGATATTAAGCCAACCGGAGACGGCAACGTGGGGTAGATGTAAAAAGCGTAATAAAATATTATGTATGTATCTACTTCGTGACCGTGATACGTATTTTTATTTATTTATTTTTATTTTTTGTAATGTCAGGAATAAAAATAATATGTTATTTTTTCTTTCTTATCCACTGTCTATTATTATTTTAATGAAATAGTCTCTAATTTTTCTCTCTTCTCCCATTTATGTTTTTACTGTGTTTTTGTTGTGATGTAGTGTATTTTTTATGTCCATAAATGTTGTAACTTTGAGTGAGTTTGAGTTTGAAAATACGGTAACAATGACTTCGTATAGAATCAGTACGACGCCTCCGGTTTGTTTAATGCTCCAAGGTTGCATATAAACCCAATTTCAATACACTGCGTAAAATGCACTTTATAATTTAGCATCGAATCGAGTGCGGTTAGTTAATGATGCATTTACAGCTCCCGTTTTGTGAAAATTTCAAGCAATTCAGAACAAAGTGCTGTTTGAAAAGTTATTGAGAGATTTTTATTTTAATGACTTTGTTTATAATTCATCAGTTCAAACTAATAAAACGCGAGACATCACAAAATCTACAAAACATTCTGAGTTACTGTGGCTCTAAGTAGAGTAAGAGTAAAGAGCCTTAAACAGTACCTAAGTACTTATATTCCTTTAGTGGAGATCAAAATTCAATTCTAAAAAACCGGCCAAGAGCGTGTCGAACACATCCTAAATATGGTTCCGTAGCCATTGCGAAAAAAATAAGTAATATTTTTCTAAGGATTTCGTATTTTATACGGAATCTTCCAAGTTTAGGTATATTGTATACCTTAGGCTGCTATTTAAGAGTAAAACTACTAATAACTTTCAAGAAAACTTAGCCGTTATAGTTTTCCTTGAAAGCTTGATATACTTACTACCATCCTGATTTTTGGGACGCTCGATTTTAATGAAAATTTGCACTTTAAATTTGAATATTTCGCAAAAAAATCAATGAACCGAAAAATCACACTAGCAAACCCCTAATGGTTTCAAAATCCCTATCCAACGATACCCCACACTATAAGGTTGGATGAGAAAAAAAATCACTCCCACTTTACGTCTATATGGGAGGTACCCTAAAAAAAAATTTTTTTTTAATTTTTTTATTGTACCATTTTGTCGGCATAGTTTACATATATCCGTGCAATATTACAGCTTTCTAGCATTGATAGTCCCTGAGCAAAGCCGCGGACGGAAGGACAGACAGACATGGTGAAACTATAAAAGTTCCGTTTTTGGTTTGCGTTTTAAAAACGACTGACTGGATAAAGTTCTGTTTCGTTCTATTCTGGAACAGTTCGATTGTGACACGATACATTTGTATGGATAATTTTCGTGTCACAACGGAAGACTTTCATGTTAATTTCTCTAAAAAGAGAAATAAACTAATTTATTTATGCTTAGGCACAATCAAATCCAAAATGCAGACAGGTAAGTTTCGCCGTATAGGTAGGTAGGTAGGTATATCACTATTGATACTCCGAATGCGTTTGAATTCAAAATTATTGAACAACTTTTGGGGAAACTGTGATATTTTACCTGCATTAGTGAATTAGGAGTTGAATGTATGTTTGCTTCCAGTGCGGCCGCCCATGTAAACTTGGGGTTCTCACGTTTCTGTGCACAGTGCAGTTATAAACAGTAAAGGTAGCGAATAATCCGTTTCTATCGTGAAAATTCGGAACTAACGACTACTTCCGAAGGCTACCGACGTGTCTACCGCCGAGTTTAGACTTGCAAAAAAAATCGTGCAAGTTGCATTACATTGCGAAGCCGTAAAGTCTACGAGTTTGCAGAAGTCAATCGAGCGCCGCAATGTTTTTTCTTGCAAGTCTAAACTCGGCTTATGAAATAATGTAAAAATACAAATGACATGTCTGTATTAAAAAATAGGGTACTTTATGAGTAACAAAATGGCAAACCGTGAGTTTGAAGTACATAACACTGAGGTGTTACAACCCCCACGATTAAATTATATAGAATCTTTAGTCTAAACAAAAATCTAAAAAAAATCTTAACTCAGGTTTTACCTACTCTATATAATAATAATAATAATAATAATAAATCTTTATTTCGCATAAGTAAGAATTAGGTACAGACATGTTCATGCTAAAATGAAAAAATAAAAATAAAAATGATAAATTAAAGGTAAAATACTAATGCGAAAAAGGAGTCCACTCAGCACTTGCCGAGTCACTAAAGGTGGCTCGACGCTGATATTACGTGGATCCAGGTTGGCATCCGATACAGAACTACGCGACACACCACACAGTTCAAATATAACAACCATATATTATATTATTAGCTGTTTCTCTTGTTAACTGTTAATTTCATGTTCTATGTACAATAAAGAGATTCAGAAGAGATCGATTATTGATCTCTCGATATGACATTCAACTGACTGTAGTAGCATGAAAAATTCGAACTTTACCGAAAAAATACGATGGAAAAAGATTATCTGGGGGCATGGTACTTAGTGCCCCCGTCAAGATGAAAATTCACTATATCTACATATAAATGGTAGTAGTATTTGCTATTGCGTACCTAATTGATTTTAGTTCGCGAATCCACGAAGTCACCCGACATTAGCCTAGCACCCGGCAAAAGTGAGCATCACCTTCTATAACTTCTAAATCTTTTGCAATATTTACGACTGCCGAAATAAAAACCATTTCACTCTTTCAAGGACAAAATTAAGATTGTTAAGATCTGCCGAAGTGCTGATTTTGATTACTTAAGATACTTAAAAAAAGAGTGACATGACACAAGATTAAGAAAGTTTTTCAATTGGTCAAATGCAATGATGGTACCAAAATAATTTATAACCCACTGTTTCATACCATACTATGCTAACCAGACTACCTACTGACTTACTCAAACAAGTTCCCTGAACATCGGAATAATTCACATTTCCATTAAGAGCCCGATGAATATTAGTCTAGACTGAACGCAAGGGATACCAGAATGTTTTAATATATTGTTGCAGGTCACATTGTCTCCTCGGCACAAGTTTTAGCAATTTGCAACTTAGTTTTGTTTGATATCTGTCTCTACTTGTGTTGTAAACATACTGTGGAAGGCTCTACTACTTAGTGCCGCAGTAACTTTGAATTTTTTGTAGATCAACTTGGGATCTTTAAAAAACGAACTTATCAGTTAGCGATGGTAAATTCATTATTTAATTTTATGTCTGGTGACAACACAATATATATAGGTACTGGATATTATGTAGTCTTGCTAGGATTGTCTCTGGAGGGCATAAACTCTCCACCGGTTCATGGCATCGACTTGAAACTTGATAGTGATATGAAGTTAACATGACAATTACAAGTACAGTCAAACGAAAAGCGCAGTTATAAAAAAAAGTGATTTTCTACAAAACCTTATGTAGCCTTATGTATTTGTACTCTGAGTACAAATTAACACGAAACCATCAGAAAAGAAATAAAATTGACTGTCTGGTGATAAAAGTGAAATATTTTTGTGCCATTGTGCTTCATTTTAGCTTCCAAGGATATTTTAATTGACTTCAGCCCGGGCCGTTAATGTAAAATTACCCAATATATTCACATTAAAGCTCCAAAAGTTCCGTTCGCTATCTAATATTGTACTTTAGCCTTTTATTTATTCGAACCATTTACATAATATAATAGTTTCCGAGCACAAAAGGGATATTTATTAATATTTTAATTAAAGTACGGTACGTAACAATACGCGACAATTTTCCGGTCCAACAAACGTGCGCAAAGACATGAATTTTCACTGTACCCCAATTATGTGACCCCAAAATGGATTATTACCCCACATGAGCGCTCAAGCGTGTTTTCAAGTGAATGTACATTTACATTTTTCGTACGACTGATGTATTTTTAGGGTGGTTGTGCCTGAGATGTAAGAAAGGAGCTGGGGATGTCGGTATAAAATAATAATATAATACATTGTTATGAATTTGCGTTGTAAAAGTTTAAGATTGGAGACGTACTATTAAGTGGTAAATATACCTTTGAGCGTATCACCTTGTTTAGTGCTAATAATAATACTTGAAACTCACGAGAAACACATTGATAAAATTACTGAATTCAAACGGTTCAACTCACGATTAAGCCAGAAACAGTTCGACTATTTTCGGATGATCTTTTTCATGTTGTTATATACTTCGTTTTTATAGCATTAGAAAAGGGATAAACAATCTTGATGAGTCTTTTTATTGAAAAACACTTTTGTAAATTCAGAAGCTATTACTTATGATACCAAAACCATGTAAATGAGTCTATCCACCCTCGCCGTTCCGGCTCAGGTGGCTATAATGAACGTCTCGGGTAAAATGGCTCGTTTTATGCTCTTGTTGTACAATCTACTATTTTTTATTAAGCTTTGTGAATTTAATGTTCAATGCATTTAGCCGATGTCCAAAGTGTACCTAACGCGTCAAAGACGTGACGTCATAATGAAAAATGTTAAATGTAAAATCTTTGTAGAGTTGTTAATTTAGCTTTAGTTCTCAGCTTAGAGAATAAAAGCTTTGTAAACTTATACTCCGTGATACTATAGAACAAAGAGGGCTGTAAAGGAATTCTTGCACAGATAAATTAAGGACAGATAGGATATTAACTCGGGTGCAGATGTGCTTTGGGCTCAAATGGGTGATACTGTGAGCGCGCTGAAACATATTATGGTGTGACTTAAAATATCTTGTCTTGCAAACTACTTTCAACTGTATTTTTTCACAGTGATAATATGACGGGAAGTATCTTCATATTTTGATTACAAAGTATTTACTGTAATAGGCTTTAGAAGGGTGCTGTTTGTGTGTCAAATATCTTTTATGCGATGTTCATGAAATTATCGTTTAGCTTGACATTTTTCTTCGTTAAAATGAAATCTTTTCAGAAATAATTTTGAAACTCAATTGTTTTATGATTGGTTATTGGAGTCTTTTTGTATTTTTATTTCAACTCCAAATTTGTTACTTTTACGGGTATCCGTGAAACCATATCGAAAATACAAACTGAGACATGGATGCACAGAAAAACCAGAAAAAGAGACCAGCGCTGGGAATCGAACCCAGGTCCTCAGCAATCCGTGCTGCGTGCTATAACCCCTACACCACCGCTGGACAGGAATTTAGACACGAATTTTTCCTATGCATACATATCTCAGTTTGCTTATTTCTACTACGCTACTTATGCAGCAGCACTATTTAATAATATCAATTGGTATTTTCAATTGTTTTTAGTTTATTGTATAATTTTCCTGAAAAGTCGATTGTTTCAGTATAATTTGTATTACATGTCAAAATAATTCGATGAAATAATCAGCCTATAGATGTCCCACTGCTGAGCACAGGCCTCCTCTCAGAACAAGAGGGCCTGGGCCATAGTTCCCACGCGGGCCCAATGCGGATTGGGAACATCACACGCACCATTGAATTGCTTCGCAGGTTTGTGCAGGTTTCCTCACGATGTTTTCCTTCACCGTAAAGCTCGTGGTAAATTTCAAATGTAATTCCGCACATGAATTTCGAAAAACTCAGAGGTGCTTAAGGGGTTTGAACCCACGACCCTCTGCTTGAGAGGCGATAGGTCAAACCACTAGGCCACCACGGCTTCAACCACCAGATATGTTGGATGAATAACATGTTGAAATGAAATGAAAATGAAATGAAATGTTTTATTCACACAAAATAAAGAAAACGTCCGAGTACTGGTCGTCCCAGTAGTTACCATCTCTATTTTATGACATTAGCGATAGAAGTTAAACAATGTGCTATGAATAAAGATTGGTTTTTGAAATCTTTTTGTATTTTTTATTTCAATTAAATTTTTTTGATACTTTTACGGTCATCCCGTAAAACCCATATCAAAAATACAAATTCTGAAATTTTTAATTGAAATAAAAAATACTTACAAAAATATTCCAAAAAAACAATCTTAATTTGATTGCTTTATAACGACATCTCTTGTCCGGGTGAGCGGTTAGTTCCAATGGGGTGCTGAAAGTTTTCCGATGAGGGCTACATCATAGATGTCGCTAATGTCGCTGCTTAAGTGACTAAATAAGAAAACAAACAGGCTGAGATATGTGGTGCATAGGAGAAATTCGTGTCTGTATCACTGTCCAGCGATGGTGTAGCGGTATTAGCACGCGGCACGGAATGCCGAGGACCTGGGTTCGATTCCCAGCGCTGGTCTTATTTTTCTGGTTTTTCTATGCATCTGTATTTCACTTTGTATTTTCGAAATGTGCCATGAGTTGGGCATTAGTATGTAGAGGTATGGGACATTTACCTTACTCGTTGTTTTATATTTTCTGACAAATTGTGCAACTTTATAAATTAGTTCTAAAACAAGCTTACATATGATTTTCATGGCAACAGTCGCGTAATGGTAGATTACGTTTATGCTTTTATGACGTCATAATGTTATTTAATGGGCCGCTGCGTCGTTAAACTTCACTAAGTAAAATTTCTACATGATAACACTTAGTACACCCACCAGTGACGTTGCCGCTCAAGACTCAAGTCATTTTGTATTTAAATGTTCAGTGAACTAAAAGAATTTCTCTGCCTACCCGCGACCTTATGTCATGATTTTCCATCTCATCATCCCAGCCTATATACGTCCCACTGCTGGGCACAGGCCTCCTCTCAGAACAAGAGGGCTTGGGCCATAGTTCCCACGCGGGCCCAGTGCGGATTGGGAACTTCGCACGCACCATTGAATCGCTTCGCTGGTTTGTGCAGGTTTCCTCACGATGTTTTCCTTCACCGCAAAGCTCGTGGTAAATTTCAAATGTAATTCCGCACATGAATTTCGAAAAACTCAGAGGTGCGAGCCGGGGTTCGAACCCACGACCCTCTGCTTGAGAGGCGATAGGTCAAACCATTAGGCCACCACGGCTTTAAAAAATTGGATTTTCCATCTACTCCAATTTATATTCAATGGAAATAATACAATATGCACACGTTCACAAGTTGTCAAGATATGATTAAAATAAACAACATAGGATTAAAATAAACTTATTTCAAAATATTGGTTAGTAACAGTCGTGGAAAGCTTTTAAAACTATGTTAGTATGCAGGTTAAAGACAAAACAATACACAAAATTCTTAATAAATACATACCTTTGATTTATAATTACAATGAAAGAAATAAATTATATAAAAAATATCATTTTTTTTTGCTTACTTACTTTAATAGAATAACTTTTCTATTTGATATGCGGCTTTATTCTTCAAAACTCACAACTACAAAGTACTATTATGCTTAAAATGGCTTACTAAAAATGATAACGTAAGATTGACATTTCTTTACAGAGGCAATTTTTCTTTAAATCATTATAAATTGAAATAAGCTTTCTTCGAGTTTAGTATTAGTATGTTAGTATTTTAATTATAAATTTCCACATGAGTATTTAAAACGCAAGCAAATATTATTTGTGTATTTAATTTATTAAAGTTATGTAGGCGATTTGTTAGTATTGCAACCTCACCCGACCGAAGTGTTGACTTTAAAATTTCATTAAGGATCATAAATTGGATGCAACATAAAATACATTATTATTGTTAAAATGTATCTAAAGAACGTATTATTCTAAACTATGTAAGCATAAGGACATGACACAGATAGTCTAATGAAATTCCAACAACAACATGAAAAGAGGTACTTTACTGTATTATTGACAAATAAGAAAATCACCTGTTCGTTTTAATATGAAATCATAAAAATGTAATATCTTCATTTGTCCGAAAAAATCTCTTCTCCAAATGACCCATCTTATATCAATCTCAGTGAACACTTTCAATAAAATCTAAGATTTTGCTCATTCCATTTTCAAGGCAGCCCGAGGCTGGGCCTTATTTCATATGCTTTTAAATTAGACCAATTTATATTCTCTTGGCGAACGTAAACATTCCGCAAAGCCACAACTCCAATTCACTTTTATTATTTACATAGTGGAACGCCCCCTTTTGAATTTGGAATGAATTTCACACAAAGAAGTTGTCGGGCGATGCCGAAGAGGGAGCGTGATGATTGGATTATTCTCTCGTAAAGTGAATTCAGGGACTGTTGTTTTGTCGATAGTAAACCGATTGGATATGCGTTAAAGTCGAGTCACAATCTAAGTTGATAGATTGCTGGGCTACTTTTTTTAAATCTGTTTATTTCACTGAATGACAAAAATCTTCAACTTAGATTCTAATCTTATTTTTTTAAGATTTTAACGAATCTAATTACCGTTATTAAGTCCAATTTTATAATGACATTACTTGTTGGATGTACCTACAAATCAGAAAGACGGTTTATCAGCATTTTTTAAAAGTGTTTATATCAATTGCTTTCCAGTTTTGTTTTGCATTGAGTCATATGGTTACCGAACTAGTAACATCTCGGATCATTCTAGGTCCGCAATGTATTGCTATTCGAATAATTTTACTCGTAACCTCAGATAAATAAAAAGTAAAGATGGAGCTCGGTGAACAGCCGAGTGAGGCCGGTTTTATAAACATGTGTGCGTAGGCCGGTGTTGCCATAATAATTCTTAGTACCCGATATTATAAAAATATCTTTAAGTACCACAAATAACGTTTTAAACAATGCTAATAAAAAATAGAATAAAAAAAAGATTGTATTACATAGACGGCTTTTACCCAATAATAGGGTAACTACAATATTATAATGGCAACACTAGTGTTGACGTTTTGTGTTCCAACCAAAAAATATTTCTATTTTCATTGAAAATATTGGTTTTCGAGTTTACTTACGTGTGAAAAGTGATTCCATCCTGCTTTTTATTTTTGGACGAATAGTTTTTACACCCTTTTACTACGCAATTTGGCATTATTAGTGATATTAGTCGAAGTTAAAAATACGTTGTGCTCCACGGGAATGCGTTGCTCATGCTCAA
>NC_133488.1:14883406-14887605 GCF_025370935.1 Choristoneura fumiferana | reverse complement strand
TGTCTCGATCTGTTGACGCCGAGCTTCTTTGAGGCTAATTTAGCCTTACCCTCTAAATGGCCGCGGAACTGGACTTCACTCGAGATGTCAATACCAAGGATTCCGATACTGGCTGTGGTAGCTAGGGAAGTGCTTTCGAAAAGAGGTGATGCGACAAACGCAGACTTTTTTGTGGTAAACGCGCAAACCTGTGTCTTTGTGGTGTTAAAAACGGACTAAATTAAGTCGACCCCATTCTGAAACTTCTTCATTCTGAAGCTGTCTTTGGGACTAGGTCAATGGTGTGAATGTCCCGTGATATTTATCTATTTATTTACTTATTCTTTACACTTACTACACGATACCTACCGGTTATATTGACAACGGTGTCGGTGGTGTTATTAAAGGAATATTTTCTAATCTCTCAGACTTTCTCTATGACAAATACTTTTACATTGTGATTTTTTTCTTCCAAGGCTATGGATAATCTTCGGCATTTTAACGCACAAAAACACAAAATACCACTTTAAAATAACTTCAACTTCAACTTTTAATTAAGATTGGTCATTTGGAATCTTTTTGTATTTTTTATTTCAATTCCAAATTTTTACTTTACGGTCATCCCGTAAAACCTAAATTGAAAATACAAACTGCAATATAGATGCACAGAAAAACCAGAAAAATAAGACCAACACTGGAAATCGAACCCAGGTCCTCGGTATTCCGTACCGCGTGCTATAATACCGCTACACTACTGTTGGTCAACGGCACAGACACGAATTTCCCCAATGCACCACATATCTCAGCTTGTTTGTTTCTTATTTAGTCCTTAAGCAGTGACGCTAGCGACATCTATACCGTAGCCTCTCATCGAGAAACTTTCGACATTCCATTGGAACTAACCGCTCACCCGGACAAGAGATATCGTTATAAGAAGATGTGACTAAAAAAAAATGGTAAAAAAAAAAAAATGTTTGTTTGCTTCTTTACGCCGCAACGGCTGGACAGATTTGCGCTAATTTTAATTTAAAAGCTGACCAAATTAATAAAAACCTCGCCGTATTGCGGAAAATCAATAGAAATAATTTCTTGTACTGGTAACATTAAATTCAAATGTCATCTGTCTATTGCTGTCAAAGTTTAGTTGTTTTGCGCAACGTAAGTGTTTTAAAGTGTCCGGTTGCCATTAAGCAAAAAGTTGAATTGAAAATACAAACTGAAATTTTATAATAATTATTTTTTAAATTTAGTATAATATAAAAATAGAGCGGCAAAGAATATGGTTTCTCTAAACACACTGCCGGAGTAGCAGTTAAGTCTCCTAAAGGGTCGAGTGTGCATACTTATTCTCTTTACTATGGTTTGAACGGTACGGAGCGTGCTAGTGGGTGGCTCATAATATTTGATACAAAGAATATATTTTTGCCTGACGTGTTGCTGTACGACCATGGTATGATACCTACGGGCTACGGTATATTGTGTAGAGACCTTTAGGAGGAAAATGTATTGCATTCTTCTTTCCGTTCACAGTTAGCAAGTTGTTCCACTACATCGTGTAGAGTATATTTACAAAGACAAATAATGTTTGCTTCATTATTTGCATAAGAAACATTTGCGGATTCCCTCATAAAGCGGACCAGGAAGGCAACGTAATAAAACATCTTATTTACCATACTTTATTAAATGGCGGGAGTTCGGAATTTTACTATTACAAGGAGTCGCCCCGGGCGCATAGTTGCTGGGGTTGGCTGACACAGTTCCGTTATGGATACTACTAATGTGGAAAACTAGCACTTGCCTTCGATTTTGTTTGCGAAGAGTTCGTTTCTCACAATCCGGAGTAAATACAATACAATACAATACAATTACTCTTTATTGTACACCAGAAATAGTAAGCGATACAGAAAACAGGTACACAGAGAAAATTACAAGGTAAGCAAAAAATAAAATAATAACCGCCTGCTCGTTTTCCCCCTATACCATTAAAAAAAAACAGAAAGACTGAGGACAGAGTTAAGATGGCAGTGTCAAGAAGTGTCTTGACAAGATTTTTGAAAATAGGAGAGGAGAAGAGCTTTAGCGCGTCGAATACTCGTGCTGCGTCGTCGGTTAGTGTGGATGTGCCTTTACAGAGTGATGTTGTTAGGTGTTGTGTGCTCCCTACATTTGACAGTGAATGAAGATAGAAACGCGGGTAGTTGCACTGCCCTGCCCCTGCCTTGCACAAGCATTGTTAGTTTCGTCGGGTAGTCGCACGTGCAGAGCGGTGGCGCGCGGTGCGCGTGTTGTGGCGGCCTTTAAGAAGAAGGGCTACGAATTAGCTCGAAACATGTCCAGCTAAACTCGATTTATGACATGAGTTATCCGGTACAATATAATTTTAATATTAGAAAAGTATACTAGGCTAATTTTGCGGGAAATCAGCATAGTCCCCGCGGGATAGGGATAAACGAATTCTTAGCAAATGAAGTCGCGGGCAACAGCTAGGTAGTGCATAATTATTTTTTACTTTTTAGCTGTCTTTTTGCTGGCGTTTATTCCAAAAGGTGGCAACACTGTCTGTAACCAACCACGTCGATTACTTCAATAACCGATACCTTACAATGCAAGTAACCGCACACATAACTGTCTCTTACCAACCAAACGAATTTAAAAGAGACAGTATTATCAAACAGCCTTGCCAAATCGTGTTAGCCGTCTTGGCAGGACGCCAGGGGACCCCTAATGGCCGGCTCTTCTTTTGTGGCACCCAAAATATTTGCAATTTTAATGCAATTGGTACACGATGTCTTGGAACGTTTAGCTGGAATCTGTTTGGGGTTGGCAATTTATAATTTAGCTTGAGTTTTTTTGTGACAAAGATAAAGTTTTACAAGTACTTAGAGCGTTTATACCCGCTGAGCTGGCAACGTTGCATTTTTGTTAGTTTTTCTCGATTATTCCATAAAAATTGAATGAAAATTAATAATGTTGTCTGATAGAGCACTTCTTAATATATAAGTTAATGTGTCTACTCCAATAATTATTCTTATGGACTTAAATTTTCTTTAAAAACCAGTCATAAACATTAATTCGTTTTTAAGAAATATATAAAAGTCTATCACGAATAGTTATTTGAGTATAGACACATTTACGTATATATTAAGAAGTGTTCTATCAGATTTTTTTTTAATAGAATAATCGAGAAAAACTAACAAAAATGCAACGTTGCCAGCTCAGCAGGTATAAACGCTCTTAATGCTACCTTGAAACACCAGAACCAAAAAAACGTTTAAGGGGCTTTGAATACCGCAGTTTTTAAACGCGCGAGTCGTATGTATGTCTGCTCTACGGAAAGAAAAACATGCTGCCGATGCAGGTTTCAACAACGCGCGTTAAGAGTGCGTTTAAAGACCGGCCAAGTGCGACTCGGACTCGCGCACGAAGGGCTCCGTACCATTATCTATACAACATTAGACATTCACAGTCAAAATACCATAAACGGGACTTATCACGCTATTTTTACACGAGTAATATTTACCTCGACGTTTCGGCAACGTTACAGTTGCCGTGGTCACGAGTAGACTGAAGTGTGTTATAAACACACACGTGTTGTATGGGCCCCCGTTAAATGTTTATTTTATTCTGTTTTTAGTATTGTTGTTGAGTTACAAAATTAAATTCACTTGACTTCACATCATCTTCACATTGGGTCATCGTTCATCCACCATTACCTCTCATATTTCGTTTTCTAGATTTTTTTTACCGTCAACGCAAAACTACTAGACACTGGCAAAATTGTCCTCCGATTGGACAGAGCATATTTTTTTAAAAGAAACAACAACAATAGTATTGTTGTTATAGCGGCAACAGAAATACATAATCTGTGAAATTTCAACTCTCAGACGGACGGACAGCGGAGTCTCAGTAATAGAGTCCCGTTTATTGGCACGGAACCCTAAAAACTCAGTGTACAAAGACTCAGAATTTAGGTTTGTTAGCTTTACTAAAACTAGTAGTCCCTATTATTATCAGTTGAACGCTATTGAAACGTCGGACACATACATAAGCTATTAATTCGTAAATAGCTTTAAATAATTTTTATTATTTAATAATTTTAGTTAGGTTTAGGTACCCATAACTTTGTTCCCGCCGAAGCGGTAAATTGTTCTGAAAGTTTTGAATGGTCGTTCTGTGTCTCTATAGTTTAAGGTATGTTTGTCTCATGCCGATTCTGAACA
>NC_133488.1:14826374-14883306 GCF_025370935.1 Choristoneura fumiferana | reverse complement strand
CGTATGGTTGCTGGAGAATGCTGATACAGGTTTCACCTCAGGTAAGTCGCGCGGGAGCTCTAGATTGTCGTCAAAATTATACTTACTATCATGCAAAAACACAGGGCCCTTAAACCATAGCTCGCACGAACCAAGTATCGCCGGACTTACTCCTCTGCTGATATAATCAGCTGGGTTGTCCTTGGTATTGACATAAAGCCAATGGCAATTGGCAGTAAGCTCTTTAATTACCTTTACCCTGTTTGCGACGTAAGCCTGTAGCCTTGTTAATTCGGTGCGCATCCAAGCCAGCACGATTTGCGAATAAGTGAAGAGATAGACCCGTCGAATGTAAGTTTTAGTTTAAGCGTGTTGGAAACCCGTGCAATTAGCTTAGACAGAAGTAGTGTCGCGTTTAGTTCCAAGCGCGGCACAGTCAAGCCTTTGTCCTGAAGAGGATTTATCCTCGATTTAAGCAGAGCAAATGCATAGTCGTGGTACCTGTACAATCTGTGACTCTTAGATACGCGCAGCATCCGTATGCGGTGGAGCTCGAGGCGTCTGCAAATCCAATGAGCTCGACTATGTCTGAATCAGATACATGGAATATTTTCTTTTATATAAATTGGTGGCATTACCGCTAGACTGGACGCAAACTCCAACCATTCCTTCTAAATGTCGTCAGGGGGTACAGCAATTCCAATCTATGCCGGCAGACCATATTTTCTGCATAATGGCCTTAGCGTGCACAATGATGGGGCTAACAAAACCATAGGGTCATAAAAATTACTTATATAACTTAAAATGTCTCTTTTGGGACTCTACTTGGATCATAAGAATCTGGGCAAGAACATTCTGAATTGATCCTCTTTCATGACAATATGGAGACCTAGTGCCTTCAAACTGCAATTTTCCTCTTTTAATTCTATTTCATCGAAATGCTGTTCAGTTAAAGGAGTGTCCACCAAACGTCACTACTATTGGATGACCACTTATGAGTATGAAAACCACCTAAGCTTAAGAGCTCACGCAGTTGAGACTTTGCCTCAAGGACATTATCTAATTTATTGTCAGAAAATAAAATGTCATCAACATAAGTAAGTTCTAATTATGAACGATGCTAAGGGCAGGTTTGCGTGCATGCTTAATTGCGAGTTCCTCTATGCAGCGAGTGGCTAAATAACTCGAACTTTCAGGCCATAAGTAACCGTGTCTAGTCTAATGCATTTCACATTTTCACTAGGGCTGTCTCTCCATAGAATATTTTGTAGTGAAGTATGTTCTTCACGCAAACGCACATTTCTGGACATACTGCAGCATTACAACGCTGCATGCGAGTTGCTTGTTGCATACTTTTTGTTAATTTTTACTGGCCGGTTGTGTGCTGGCAGTTAACTCTTTTATATTACACATTTGGTTTCTGATTTGAAATTTGAAAATTGAATTCTTTGATTCATTCATTCATTGGTTCGACTGATGTTTTTGTTTTTGGCCTCGATTCTTTGATCACATGTTGTATAGCGCAGAGCTCTCGTCTGAGTTGGAATTTTGATTTAAAAAATATTCTGCAACCAGTTTTCCTTGGTGTAGTGATTGTTACCGGTGTTAGTACAAGTGTTTTTCCAATTGTGTGTGGCCGGCTTGTGCCGCAAGATGTTAAGCGTTTGCCCGTTTCTTTTCTGCTGCACGCCCGTGTGACGGGGCGTTTTAACGATTTCTCCGATACTGCCGATTTTCATCGGGTAAGTTTTGATTCCGTGGTTGTCTAGGGACGTGTTTAGTTTGGGTCTTTTCCTTGTTGTGGGCTAATTAAAACTTCTTTTCAGTCCTACCTATACCCTACTCACATCCTGATCTACCACCTACTCGTGATGGGTGTCGCCATGTGGTTATTATCCGCACGTTTAATCTCGGGAGACTGAGCGTGTGACGTCTACTGCTCCGTGGGATCCGTTAGCGTGGAGGTTCAGAAGAGCATACCGTTTCGTGGTGAACTGTTTAAAAAGAGTTAAATAACCTAATCACCCCTATAAAATAATGCTAATAATGTTTTGCTAATATCATATATGAAAGACAAACGTATAATAGTTTTTTTCGCTCTCATACATTTTAGGTTGGTCACCCGGTGAATACATGCATGTAGTCATTAGTAGAGATGGGCCGAACATGGGTTTCACCGAATACGAACATTCGGCCGAATATTCGGTAAAACTTTTACCGAACCGAATATTCGGCCGAATATTCGGTACATTTGATTCCGTTCCGTCGCCCAAATACAGGTCTAAACTTGTTTACGCTAAGCGCGCGGATAGCCGCCAGACCCACCCGCCCGCTACCCCCGCAGGCCCCGCAGCGCTCAAGTTCTCATTATTGCGTCATGCAGTAACGAGTAGAACATTGACACGTGCGTTTGTTTTGATTCATTTTTGGACAGTTTTTGCGTGATTTAGTTATCGTGAGCGTTAAAATGAGTGGCAGAAAAAGGTCAAATGTATGGACTTATTATCGGGAGAGTGAAGAAGACCGCAGCAAAGTGAAATGTACAATTTGCGATAAAATGATTTCACGGGGAGGCAGTGGCCGAAAGGGTTCGTCCTCAGCTTTGAGCAACCACTTGAAATTGAAACACACTATGGAATATACTAACCTTGAAAGAGCTGTGTGTCGGGTAAGCTCAAATACTCCAAATGACGAGGCGAGGCAGCAGGAGCCTGTCGCAGCACAAGATGTCCAACCGTCAACCAGTGGTACCCAACCCTCAATTCTAAACTTTTACTACTACTCAATCCAAACTAGAAGATTCATTGTATCTAAATGGAAATAGACGACACAAGATCGGTTCCGATTACGAAATCAATAGCGGAAATGATTGCAGTAGACAACCAACCAATTTCCGTTGTTGAAGATAAAGGCTTTAATCGTCTTATGCAGTTAGTAAACCTAAATACCAAATGCCGAGCCGAAAACGTAGGTGAAACTGTCATCCACAACTTTATGAACAATTGAAAAAGACTATTCAAGATGAGCTGTCTAAGACCAACACCGTATCGGTTACATCTGACATGTGGACAAACTTAAATAATTTGTTTTCCTTCTTGAGCTTCACTATCATTGGTTAGATGACGAATTCACACTTCAGCACAGAGTGCTTCAAATGAAGTCATTTTTCTGGCAACAACAATGCCGATAACATTCGCACACAATTTGTGGAAATAGCAGACGTCTGGCAAATAATGTTAAAGATCCATATTATATTGACAGACAGTGGAAGTAACATCGTGAAAGCTGTTAGAGACAGCCCTTTTAACGGTCAGAAGTGTTTTCTACATATTTTACAACGCGTCATCCATCAGCCTTACAAGTTCAACCGGAAGTTGACGAAGCCATCGCCCAAGGACGAAAAATAGTCTCGCATTTTAATCACTCAGCTCAAGCACAAGAAAAATTCAGCAGAATTCAAGAAGAGCTAAATTTGCCTAAACACAAACTTGTTCAAGATGTTATTACAAGGTGGAACAGTAAATATTACATGTGCGCACGTCTTGAGGAACAAAAACGAGCTATCAGCTTGTACATTTCTGACAACAGTGGCTCCATTAATATACAAAACCTGTCAGAAAGACAGTGGACGTTACTGCAACATTGTTTGGTACTATTGCAGCCCTTTGAAGAGATTACCAAAAAGGTAAGCTCTACATACTCTTGCATTTCAGAGGTGATCCCACATAAAAAATCTTGCAAAAGTTCTAATCAAAGAGAAGTGCAAAGAAATGCAGCGACGTGGATTCCTCGCGAATGGCACTAAAAGAAGGATTGGAAAGGCGTGTCAGCCAGTTTGAAGATGAAAAGAATTACACTATTGCTTGTAATGGTTATTATTTAATACTTACTATCAGCCTCATTTCCTCAACGTTTCTTTGGCTTTGTCCAGTGTATATCACCACTGCAAACAACACTTTTGAAGTTCTTGTACACCTAGGAGGAGCATTCTTCATTGGGAGCTGTTAATGAGCTTATTTTCACATTTAATTCTGGGTTCTATTTTGGAAAACATTATTTGCGTAACTAAACAGCTGTCATTCACTTGTCAAACGAATGCAGGGAGGTCACCAAACCGCCATGTCATTTCCTAAACGTCAAAATCGCCCTCCTGTTTGGTTGGCGAACCTGGTAAGTCATCGGTATTAGTGCAGAATGCGGCTGAGATTGTCTGTGCTTGCTCCGTGTCGTTTTACATGCATCCAGGTCGCACCTGCGCTTAGTCTGTGATGGTGTCATGGCGCGGTGTTGCCCGCGGTGGATTTTTGGTTTTCCAGGATCGTAGACTTACCTCGGCTGTTTCGTTGAATATTCTTCGGCTAAATTAGTGTTATAATTTTCCTACTGTTCCGGACATCTCCAGATTGTTTCAGGATATTTGTTGACTCGTTGCGTTGTTTCGGAAGCGTAGCCCGGTCAAATGGCAGGTCGCGCAGGGTAGTTTTTACCGTCTGTCGGGAGCTGTCATGCGATGGCTTGTCGTTGGTCAGAGTTGAAAAAAAAAAAAGAATCACATTCTTTCTCTGGTACTAAGGCGTAGACGCCATTTTATATGCGAGTATTTCTCGATCGAATTTATTTGGTGAGTGTCTTCCCGTGGTGGGATTCCGAGTTGAAATAGCCATGATAGTGCCGTGATTAACGTTGGTATTCGTTTTCAGCTGTCCAGCGTTTACAGTGACAAAATTCCGTACCTCGGACACGTGGCGATTGACTGCGGCCCGCCCATCGGCGAAGGGATTTTACTGGTTTTGCGTTTACGAGCCTCCGGTGAGTGCTTCATATTCTTAACCGAGCCTGGAAGGCCGTCGGCGTAATGAAAGTCCGTAAAGTAAACTTTTATTTCGGTTTTCAGCGTGTGGAAACCGCGGTCGCGTCCCAGATCTCCGGAGTTGGCAATTCGTCCACCGTTGACCGAAGCTCGGCGATCTCCTCCGACAGGTATGAGCTATTCCTATTCGAGTTAAAGACATTCGGCAAATTTAACTATAGAAGTACCCTAACCTTTTGGCCTTGTAAAACGTCTAGCTGTCTTGAAGGGCCCCTCTGGCCTCTGGGCCCCTTTCCTCTATACGGGAACCCCACTAGTTATCCCCTTTTCCCAGCAGGGCCTTCGCAGTGAATAATATGTCCTCTTCTCTTAGGAGGTGTCTGGTACCGGCTAAAGACCCCGCGAGGCCCACCAGGGCATCGGTCGCGTGCTCCTGACGCTGCTCCGCTCCGGCCCGGATCCAGGCAGCTGAGTTACCTCCCTTTGACCCCGTTTTACCCGACGATCTCCATTCTTTTCACACCAGAACACAGTCACCAAGTCGTTATCGATCAAGCGTTAGGTATATTTTAAGACCCTGCTACTAGTTGATAAGCCTAAGACCTGTGTACCAACCTATATTAGACTAAGTCCTTAAGCTTTAGATGTTGGTTGGCATAATAAAGCCTGTACATACCTCATCCGGGTGTTTCATTTCCCACCCCGGATTATAAACATTACATGCTACACTGCTCGACCAAGGTACAAGATGAATTTTTTCACTCCAGAAAAAGTTCCATGGGTGAGACGCCAATTCCTTGCTGAATACGTTAGAAGAAGCGCAGAATTGGATAGCACGAGTAACAGTGAAAATGAAAGTGAACCGCCAGCTCCGTTACCGTACAGTGGTCTTCAATCACAGGAAGATACTCATAAAGCCCTCTGGACGTGCTATGAAGAATTAGCATCGACAAAGCAGCCTGAGATCGAAGAACCAAAAAGCCCGATAGCTATCGAATTAGACAGATACATTGCAGATAGCTTGCTGTCACGGGATATGTGCCCTTACAAGTGGTGGTCCAAAAATAAATTCCGATTTCCTCTTATGAGCAACATGGCTAAAATTTTTCTTTCAGCTCCAGGAAGCTCGGTTTACAGTGAACGTTTGTTTTCCGAAGCAGGCAACGTTTATGAGCAGAAACGGAACAAACTATTGCCAAATAAAGCTGAGCATCTTGTTTTTTTACACCACAACCTGCCACTTGTGAATTTTAAATACTAAATCACACCAGGCTTATTTTCTAATTGTGTAACGTGTATTTGTGTATTTGTGTTTGTGTTGTGTAAAACATTTGTGTTTACGTTTCTTTTTATTGTAGTTTTCAAGATCGTTTAAGAACTATATTCTTTCTTTCTGTTTATAGATATATAAGTAAATGAAGATGTGAATTGTGATTTTTTAGGAATAATGTTCCTCTATTATTATATTACTTAAGTAATTAATGACATTTTGAATTAATCTTAAATAATTAAACACAATAAAGACTGATCGTCAATTAAGGCCTGTATATATGTATTATTCTAAAGAGTTTACACAGCAGCCTAATCCCAAAACAGCTAGATACCTATATTTTGCATTAAGTTATTATCTTTTTACCAACCTATTTTAATTCAAAATAAAGCTTCAGTGACGACAAAACAGAAAGCTATACTCTAAAATACTTACCTCATTACACTGTACACTCAAATCATGATAATACACGGGTCAATCAATACCAGTAAAACTTTGAGTATCACTTTGCCGAATATTAGGTGATTCAGCCGAATATACGGCCGAATATGAATATTCGGTAAAGCTGCCGAATATGCCGAATACCGAATATAAAACGAATATTCGGCCCATCTCTAGTCATTAGTACTAGCTTACATCATTTCAGGGATTACCTAAGCTTTTAATATTGTCTTTTGTATTGGTTTTTAGGGGATGATTTCCTTTTCAAAATTAAAAAAAGGCCTTTACAAAGGCGCATTTCTGTATTGATGTTGGATTTATTTGGCTTGCGGCTGATTAACTTTTTTTTTTCATAACCGTACAAATTATAATTTTCTTACGTACCTAATTCACTAACAGCTCTGTCTAACAACGTGTGATACCAAAATCTGTTCCTTTTTTGTGTTTATTTTTATATTTTTTTTTTGGTTAATTTTTAATAACAATTTGTTAATTTTCCGTGTTTTTTTATAGTTATTTGTGTGTTTTTCTTTTAAAGTGCGGCTGTTAAATTTTTAAATAAAAAGTGTTTTACTGCAAAATTCCACGTGTTTGATTTATGTCAGCTTGCTTAGGGTTCACGAGCACCTTATGAGCTCGTGGACGTTTAAGTTATGCTGCATAAATTTGGCGCCCAACGTGGGGCAGGATAACTTAGGAGTGAGGACTGAGCTGGATTGACACTGCACTGTCACAATTTCACAAGTTCTAGTACCGGCCGGTAGGTAGCATATAGGCAACGTTGAGCGGAGTGTTGAGCGGAGTTTTCGTTCACTGTTTGTTACTAAGACAAAGCTGAGAAGGAGAATTTAAAACTGATGAGAAGAAAAATTTAAAACTGATGAGAAGAAAAATATTTATCACCCTATGTACTTAAATTTTTGGTGCACCCTGTATAAACGCTATATAATCCACTGCAATGGAAAGTTCTAATAAACGACAAAAAATAATGTGCTGATTCGGAAGGTGAAACTGTTACCCACTGTTAATAATTTCATCAATGGTTTTCCGATGTTCCGTATTGAACCCTAAATTCGAACTCGTACGTCGAAATGAAATAAAACTACTTAACAAGTACGTAATATAACTAAAGTAATAACTTTGAGCTGAGAATAATACGTGTATAATATGTACGCTAGTTATGGTAGTAAGTAGGTATAAGTTTTAATTATCACTTAGACACGTCACGTCCAACCACGTTCCGATAAACGACGGATAATGTAATAACAATGCAATCACACCACACCTGTTATCGCGCGATGGATGTTTGTAAACAATATTATATTACCTTTGAAGAAACTTCCTACTTATAAAAAATATTCGAGAACGTTCGTTGAGTGAAGTTGCTACCTACCCTTATTCCATAATATGATAATATTAAGTAGAAGTTATTAGTTGGCAAATGGGTTGTTATATTGAATTATGTGAGTTTAATGTGCAGATTTGTTGATTAAAAGGACAGTAGGTACCCACGTTACTTTGAGGTTACTTTTCTAGTTCGCGTACGACTAGAAAATTCTGGAATGTGCTGAGTCATTAATGTGGTTTGCCGTTTCTAAATACCTAATTGGGATTGTACCTTAAGTACGTTGTTTGTTTTTTACTAATTATGAGCTGAGATTACACTGTAAGTGCGTTAAATCAGCAAAGTATTCGGAAAATAAATGGGACAAATTAACGGTTTTTTTGCAATGTGGTAATTTATTGGGCTGATTAATAGCTGTGGCGTCTGTTATCCACAGGGGCAGGGGTTCTAAGGATCGAAGGACCAGATTCGGAAGATAAAGGACCAGAAAATGTAATCGCTGGGGCTTACATTCGACGATGAGTGAGAAAGTGGGAGAAATGGGAAAGGACTTACGTGTGGTGAACTGGCTTTCGCAGCGGTAACGCCGCGAAACAGAGATGAGCTGATGGTAGTCCTTTCTCTGAGGACTGAGCTGGATTGACACTGCACTGTCACACTTGCACAAGTTCTAGTACCGGCCGGTAGGTAGCATATATCGAGCTAAGCGAGCGCAGCGCGGAGCGAATGATATGACCTCTCGCGGCAGCGTCGATTACTTACTTAACTGGGCGGGCGCAGCGCTCGCGCCGCGCTTCGAATGAGTGAGTGAGCGAATGATTCAGGAGATGAATGGTTAGTCGTCCCGCGTGGCGGGAACAATAGTTAAGTAGGTATTTTTACTTAGGGTACGAATTTATTGTTGCTCTGATTTGGATTGGTTTCTCACCCAGTGGGGTAAAGGAACTATTTGTTGTGTGTCTTTGAAGAAAGTGCTTTCTACTTTTGGGAGCTAAGTAGGGTAAACGTAGTGGTTCTTGACCTTGACTTTGTCCTAGGATTTCGAGCGTTATTTATTTTTGGTAGTGCCGGGATTGTTTCTGTTTAGGGTACGCCGCATTTTGGCGGACCTTTGCAGTACTTTAGAAAGTATACGTATACTTAACGATACTTAACATTGGTAGGTTCGCCCTTGGATACGGTAAACGTGTCTGTTGTTGGCCCTTGCCCTGATTTTGGAATACGAGCGCTTCCTGTTCGTGGCATCGCGTGAGTGCTCCTGTATAGGGTAGGCGCCCCTATTGTCGAATACTTATTTTGTGTGAGTGCGAGTTTTTACCTCGCATTAGTCGACGGACCGGCGTGATTATTAGCGTTTTAGAATGGAGCGCCCGATCGCGTACCATTTGCTGCGACGCGAAGAACTACAGTACGAGGTGGAAATTAGAGATGCCAAAGCTAAAGACACTGTGGAGTAATTGCGCGTGCAGATCCGGGAATTATCTTCTGCTATTCCGGCAGATGAGGTCGCGAGTCTAAACTGGACGAAGTTTTGCGATCGCTTCGCTCGGGACCGCAGTTTAAAAGCTTTGTCAGATTAAGGGCCATTGCTCATCATTGTTATCATCGTCTGGGACGAGTAGAGGAATCGGCGGACTTGTCTTCTCTTAGGGAGGCCTTAGAGGTGAAGATGACAGACTGCTTATCGCGTGTTGACGCCCTATTTCGTTCTTTCAAGAGCTCTTTTGAAGCTTCACCGGTTCCGTGCACAGCCGCTCCGGAAATTGCACCGGCGAGCGTCATGTACCAAGTCAGCTGTTCGGGCGATAAATTGGTGGCGAGGTTGAACCATCTTTTCGATGGTACCACTTGTGTACGAGCGTACATATAGCGCTTAGAAGAGTTATGTCACTCGCGTGGGATTCCACATCACGCTCTTTTCCTGTCAGCAGTTGAATTGTTCTCTGGGTCAGCTTTGACCTGGTATCGTGGGGTGAAACCCGCTTTGGTGGATTGGTCAGACTTAAAAGTCCCTTTTTCCCCGACAATTACGAAAACACGCTGAAACGTCTTCATAATATCGAGAAGAAACTAGACAAAGATGAAGACTTCAAGAAACGATACAACCAAGAAATGGACGCCCTACTCACAAAGAGGTACGCCGAGCTCGCGCCACAGGAAAAGGCGCGAAAAGTGTGGTACTTACCACATTTCGCCGTGTTGAACTCGATGAAGCCCGACAAAGTACGCATAGTGCACGACGCAGCCGCGAAAACGAGAGGCGTTTGATAAAATATCAGGGCTAAGTGCAGACAACACAAATTCCAATTTTGGAGTAAACCATTCGTGTTTACTAACATGAAAGAGTTAATTCCAGATTTAATAAAAGGAAATTGCCATGCGCACATAGTGCATAACTGCATGAGACACTCCATGAACTTCTTATCATATGATATTGAAAATGTAATCCTGAAAATTTATAGTCACTTTTCTCATTCAGCTGTCAGAAGAGAAAATCTAAAATGTTTTGTTGAAAGTGTTGATAGTGATTTTCATGAGCTTAAACGCCATGTAGGAACCAGATGGTTAAGTCTTTTACCTTGCATAGATACTGTACTTGTAAACTGGAAACCAATAAAAACTTACTTTTTGAGTTTAGGAGAAGATTGCCCTATGGTTTTGCAAAATTTACTTTTATTGAACAACAGTGATGTGAATTATGATTTGATTGAGATTTATATGCATTTCTGCAGTCATATTTTACATTTATTTAACAAAACTGTCAAATGCCTGGAAGGTAACACTATAACAATAATGGATGTTTACAACATAATGAGTATGCTCAAAAAAGAATTAACAAAAAGAAAGGAAGATTGCTTCTTTGGATATGAAACAATGAAAATGCTAAGACAAGTTGGAGAATCTTCACTAGAATCTAATCACAGGATTTGCAAAAATTTTACATTATTTCTTGACAAAGCTTTATGCTATTTGGAGAAGTGGTTTAATTTTTCAAATCAAATTTTTTTGTTTTCACTGAGTAACTTCAATTTAAAGTCACCTATTTCATTTCAACATTTTGAAAATGTTATTGGTGCATTAAATATACAACAAAAACTTGGTATAGTTATGGACAATTTGTATTCAGAAACAATACTTCTAAATGAAACTTATGAAAAAATAATGCAAAATAATAAAGATTTTTCTGACTTATCAACGGCTCAAAAATGGCAATACATCCATACTATCCATACTATCCATACTAATATTATAAATGCGAAAGTAACTCTGTCTGTCTGTCTGTTACGCTTTCACGCCTAAACCGCTGAACCGATTTTGATGAAATTTGGTACAGAGATAGAATAGACCTTGGGAAAGAACATAGGCTACCTTTTATCGCGAAAAAGAGGCTTTAAGGGGTTGAAATAGGGGATGAAAGTTTATATGGTGGAAGTTCGTCGCTGTCAAAGATAAAACTATGAAACTTGGCATTTAGGCACTTGATAAGAAATAAGTCTATATTTGTTTGACCTTTTTAGAAAATTCGACCTGTGAGGGGATGAAATAGGGGATGAAAGTTTATGTGGAAGGTCGTCATTATCGAAGATAAATCGATGAATCTTTATTAAACTTGCCATTTCGGCACATGAAAAGAGATAAATAGATATTTGTTCGCACGTTTTTTAAAATTCTTCCTATGAGGGGGTGAAATAGGGGATGAAACTTTATATGGAAGATCGTCATTGTCGAAGATAATTGGACGGTTCTTTATGAAACTTGCCATTTGGGCACGTGCTAAGAGATAAATACATATTTGTTCTCGCGTCTTTAAAAATTCTTCCTGTGAGGGGTGAAATAGGGGATGAAACTTTATATGGAAGATCGTCATTGTCGAAGATAAATCGATGGTTCTTTATGAAACTTGGCATTGGGCTACTTATAAGAAATAAATAGATATTTGTTCAAGCGTTTTTGAACATTTTACCTGCAAGGGGATGTTAGCAGAGGGGATGATGCAGTGTTAGCAGAGCCTTCTAAGCTCATAGGCGAAATGTACGCAATGTGGGGTCATTTTAGATGGCGTATTCACATAGACAGTCAGACATGAAAAATTATGATTTTCAGATTTTTCTTATTTATTGTGCAATAAGAGCTACCTTTATGCAAAATTCAAAGTTTCTAGGACAGCCGGAAGTACCCTATAACTTTTTCTGTTAAGGCAATAGGTTTGGAAACACCTTTTTAATGACTGTAGCTTTTGATTGCCTTGACTTAGAGGTTTGATAGACGGACGGACGGATAGCAAAGTAATCCTATAAGGGTTCCATTTTTTCCTTTTTAGGTACGGAACCCTAAAAAACATTTGCTCCGGCGCTTTTCAAATTTCAACCTATTTACTTGAAAATATGGGGATGAAAGTTCTTAAGGAATTCCAAACAAATTACTACATATAAGTATATTTATCGGAAATATGTGTAGCTATGCTTAGTAAAAATGCCGTCTTCATTATAATCCTACCCTCCTAACTTACTATAAAGGACGTAAGGTGTCAAGAGTTCACTATGAAGAATTAGTCCTTTTGTGTTGGCAGGGTAGAATACACGTTGTGGCTATCCGCAAAATATTTATGTTTTACCAAAGAACATCGGGTGGATGGATGGATGGAAGAACAAAAAAAATAGTTTATATTTATAGCAATGTATTAAATTAAAACAGGTTATTTTTGGTTAACCGTAGAAGTTACTATGTACTATTATTGGCAGAATAGGTATCCTAAATAAATTAAATACTTCCCAAAATTACTATTCCACGCGGACGAAGTCGCGGGCAAAAGCTAGTATTCAATAAAAGTGAAGATTTTCCAAATATTTTCATATTCATTGCATATATTTTGTCTGTCCCTGCCACTTCAGCTTTCACGGAGAGAGTCTTCTCCCTTATGAAAGTAAAGTGGAGAGACAAAAGGAATAGAGCTGCCCTAAATTTAATAAAAAACGAGTTGATTATATATTTTAATTTAAACTTTGATTGCAAAGAGGCTCTAAATATCTTCAAGAACGACAAATGTTTGTTAAATGTAGCAAAAAGCAATAAAAAGTATATTTTTAAGGAGAAATAATAAATACTCTTTTTTTATTCTGTGTACTTTATTTTTGTCCTTCTAAAATGAAAAAATACTTTATTCGCCCTAAAAAAAGGTGGCAACCCTAGACAGGAGGGTCTTCTGGACCGATAGCCGCACGGTGCTCGCATGGCTGAGAACGGGCGCCCGGTCATACCGCCCAATCGTCGCGCATCGCATCGCCGCAACATAAGCGAGTGGCGATGGGTGCCCACAAAGCTCAATGTCGCTGATGAAGCCACCCGCGAGGTACGCGAGGTGACTTTGGGAGCGAACACCGATGGTTCAAGGGCCCAGAGTTCTTGTACGGCGACGCGTCTACATGGCCGCAAGAACCGCCGACGCCGCACGAATTAAACACCGGGAAAGAGAAGGTACACGTGATCACCGAAAAACGCGATAAAGAAACGTACGCGTGGCTCCCGCCGTCCGAGAGTTTCTCAAAGTGGGAGCGCTTACTACGAACTGTCGGCCGGGTACTACAGTTCATCGACCTTTGCCGACCCCACCGAGCGAAGACGCACTATAAACGCACGTTGAAAAACAAATAAAAGGATCCAGAGTGGGCAAAACAGCGAAAACAAGTCGCTTCAAAAACACCGTCACGAAACCTGCAAAAGAAAAGAAATTCAAAACACTCGACGCATCGTACTTACATGAAGCGGAAAACATATTGGTGCGAGCGAGCCAGCATGCGACATTCCAGGAAGAAATCAACGACCTGCGAAAAAACAAACCTCCGTCTACACATAGCCGACTGCGCCCTCTAGCGGTCGAGTTAGTGAACGGCGTTATCTTCAGAGGCACAACGGCGACCGCCCGTGTTGGACGGTAACCACGCGACCGTGAAATTGTACATAGACTATGTACACCGGAAACTTAATCACGGCGGAGTAGAAATGAGAAATGACAATCAACGAGTGTAGACAGTACTACTGCGTGTTACGCATACGCTATGATACTGCACCGGTGCCTGCCCTGCCGCATCAAGAGGACGAAGCCATTGATCCCCCCCCACCGGGGACCACCCGCGGAGCCGCCTGGCTCAGCGGGGACTCCGCGGTGATGGCGCTCCGGCGCATGATCGCTCGTCGCGGCTGCCCGACCGAGCTCTGGTCGGACAATGGAACTAATTTTCGCGCCGCTGACAAGGAGCTGAGGAACGAGCTGAACGAGGCCACCCGGGAGGAGGCGGCAGCCAGAGGGATCAGGTGGCGCTTCATACCGCCAGGAAGCCCCTTCATGGGAGGGGCGTGGGAGCGACTGGTGTCATCCGTGAAGAAATCTCTTCAAGCGGTACTGCACGAGCGTCACCCCAGCAAGGAAACCCTGGCCACCCTACTCGCCGAGGCCGAATATACGGTCAACAGCCGCCCACTCACACATGTGGCGGTGGAACCGGACGAACCAGAGGCCATCACACCTAACCACCTCCTGCTGGGAGGGTCAGCACGAGTACCCACGCCGGGCACGTTCGATGACTCAGTACTCGTCGGGCGCGCCACCTGGAGGACGAGCCAACGCCTAGCAGACCACTAAAAAACACATAACTCGGCCAAGTAAAGTGAGACTGATTTGGAAGAAAAGCTTTACAATTTTTTTTGCCGGTTGCGGTTGCCGGTTGGTTTTTTTTCTTATTTTGTTGGTCGGTTTGTTGGTGTTGCCACTACTAAATGAATTTCTATAATGGGGGTTTAAACTTTACAGCACAATACAAATGGTGGACTTAATGCCTAAAGCATTCTCTACCAGTCAACCACTGGGCTAAAAAGAAACATTTATTGTTTGCTATATCAGCTGACTAAGCAAATCAAGCTACCTATTAATATGAAAGAAACATAAATTTTGCACAGCTTGGTCGACGAATACGACTGAGATAAAAAAATGCTCAATCTCTAATTTTCTATTTTTTTTTTCAGATTGACTTGCACCTGCTCCTGCTAGCGATATTTATTCTACCTGTAAATACTGTCGTGTAACTATAAAAGCGCATAAAAAAGCTCTTTTAGATCATGGAAAAACCGGTAAACATTTAAAATCGGTATTATGTATTATGATTCGATTTTTTTCTATCAAGAAAAAACAAGTTGTATCAACTTTTTACAGAATAATACAATTAGTGAATTGTGACGCAATAAGTGTTTACAACGCAATTAAGACTCAACTAAAAGAAGATGGCTTAAATTATCAAAATATGGTTGGGATTGGCGCTGCCGGCGCAAGTGTACAGTAGAACGTGCTTTCTCCACCTACGCAATTATAAAAAAAAAGCTGAGAAACCGGTTATCACTGAAAATGTGTCAAAACATCATGATGGTCCCGATTCCCACGCGCTCACAAAATGACGGTACGGCTCATGCCTGAAATATCCGTTTTCCTAAAATGTATTTTTCGTAAAATGTCTGCTTTTCAGAATGTCAACACGTCTTTTGCATAATGTCAGCTTCTCAAAATGTCAGCTATTTAAAATTGCCTGTCTCCAAAAATGTCAGTTTTTGTATAATGTTCGCTTTTCAGAAAGTGCTTATTCTCAAAATGTCTGCAACCTCACAATAACCGCCTACTTATAACGTTCTTTCTGTAAAAAAGGTTGCGTGGAAGAGATCGCTCTTAAGCGATAAGGCCGCCTATTGCTCACCTTGTAATTTTTTCTCTGTGTATCTGTTTTCTGTATCGCTTACTATGTCTGGTGTACAATAAAGAGTCTTTGTATTGTATTGTATTGTTGGCATTCCAGAAAACTCTTATTCCCAAAATGTCTCCAATCATGGTCTTCAAATTTCATCTAAATCGGTTCAACGGTTTAGCCGTGAAAGAGTAACAGACAGACAGACCGAGTTACTTTGGCATTTATTAGCATTGATTTTAGTAAAAAACTAACCTACGAAAATCCCTTCGTTCGGGTACGAAACCGGTTGAGAACGAAAAATATTTTGTTCTAAAGCAGTAATTTTATATTAGGTATAGTAATATGTTATCAAAGAGTAAGTATGCAAGCAATTAAACCTAAAGGACTTAAATGTGTATTGTTTTACTTGTGTTATTTTTACTACTACTACGTGATAAGTTTTTAGATGTAAGATTTCTTATGTTATGTAATGAACCTGGCTGACACACTGGACACCTCTGGATTCCTACAAGCACCTATCACCACGCAAAGGAAGAGCGGGACGTCCTAACACAGGCTCTGTAAGCCTAAAGGGAGGTCCCGGAAACTGTCATTTATAAACCTACTTGTAAAAGGAAATAAAATATTTTATTTATTTAATTAAACCTTTTAACTTTAGAACATTGATTTGAAAATAAAGCAGACATTATGGAAAACCAAACATAATAAGACTACAGCCTATTTAAAAAGTGAAGATAACGGAAAAGCAGAAATTATGGTAATGCTAATATTATAGGAATGTAAACATTATGAATAGACGACTTCCTGAGATTGTACACATTTTAAATAGCAGACATTTTGAAAAAGCTGAAAAATAGAAGTGCTAACATTTTGACAACGCAGACGTTTTGAGAATTGTACATTTTAGGAAAACAGACATTTCAGGCCTGAGCCGACGGTACTTCTCGGGCAATGACATTGGTATCTTTGTGATGATCATGTTATCAGATGGAGCTTCCTTTAGTGTTGTTTCATCATGGTTCTTCATATGTTACGTTGAAAAAGCGTTGTTGTAATAGATGAACACTCACTTGAGATGACGGTTCGTAAAGAGTAATCAATTTTTCCCACATACTTTTACTCATTACATGATGATAGATATGTCAAAACCTGTTCATCAACTCTCGTTACCAGAATATCCTGTGCCCTGCAATCTCTTTCCTGCCACAGTACTCGTTTCTTGGCTTTCAATACCACCGTTAGTTGAAATTTCCACGCCGCCCAATTCTTGCCGTTTAACACGACATATTTATTTTCTACACGACCTTCCATTTCTCTCTTCACCTGAATATACGCCACTTTTAACGCCGATCGTAATTCTAGGGCCCCTCGTTTCACTCTTCGTTTCGTTGTGGTTTCGTTCACCTCCTCTAAACCTCAAACTCGGCTACCACACATTTGCCGTTTTACCGCTTCTTCTTCTTTCCCAACTTCCACGCGTGTCTCTGGGCCCATAACCAAGGACTTTAGTTACGGAAAAGAAAAACTCAAATCTTGCATAAGGATGTTTAATTTTACAGGTTCAAAACAATACATACAAAAAAGAAATCAGAAAGCAACCAACGCAAGGGAAAGGCAGCCATCTTAGCTAGGGATGGGACGTAAAATTAGTGATGTGACATTGTTTCCATAACAACTACCTCTGCAAAATTATTTTGCCAAAATGCGCACTCCTTTCACGATCAAGACTACATAAATCGGTAGCATGATAGAGCTTGCGTTTGAGCTGGAGCTTGGGTTTTCTGTCCTGCCTCGTTAGTCGTGACTGCCTGTAGAATCTGTGTGCTCCATAGCGTCAATCACCTAAATTAAGCTCTTCAATATATTTTTTGGTAAAAGTTTAACTTGGTACATCGCTTGGCTGGGAAACTTACTAGAAATTGTTATTCTTAGGTGTCCACTGTTGTCATTTTTACCGAGCGTTGACAATATCCTAATGTGTTTTTCTATTTCATTGAGTTTGTCTACACTGTGGCTATGTTAGATGCTGTGCCAATTTTATTTAGTAGTGAGTATCAACAACTCTGTCCCTGGAGCCATATCGACTTTTGAACGTGTCAATTGCAATTTTAGAATTCTCATTAGGTAGTGGCTCCTTCTGAAGAACTGTGCTTTCTAGAGAGCAGAGTAAATATGAGACTTTGTCTATCTCCTTAAGATCTCTTGATGGACGTTCAATTCGAACAGGTCCTAAAATTCAAACCACTAGTATATCGCTATTATTATGGGTAATTCCAGTTTCTATAGTCGTGCTGCTTGTGAACAGCTTTGTTTCATAGAAGAGTTTGCTACCACTAGCCACTACCTCTACGGCCTCCATTTGATTTCCCAAGTATTATTTGGGAAGACTTCAGTTGATGAGCATCAAAATTTCAATAAATATATAGGTTTCCCTTTCAAAAGTATCTACCGCGTGCTTGAAGTGTAGTGTAGGAGCCTTTCAGTTAGCTCTAGGTTAGGTGGTCTATCCCAGGTCTTCCAGTAAATTTTGTGGCCAAGTTATCATTAAAGTTAAATGAATGAATCTGCTTTGTGTTAGTTTACTAGACTAAGGGGCTGTTTCACCATCCACTGTTAAATCTAATATAACATTCTCAGACACTGAAATTTTTAGTCTTCAAAATCTACAGGCCTGTCTAGATATGATCAAAACTACGGTAGAGGTACTCTGCCGTAGAGATCCTACGTTACTTACAGCCGATACAGCCCTTAAATTTTTAGTTCAGGCATTGGATAAACAGGACCTTTTAACTGGCAAGAAATTGGCAGATTCTCTGAAAAAAAGAATCAAACAAAGACGCCTCTATATAGTTGTCGGAGCTTTGCAATATTTACACAACCCTAACCAGTTCCTCGATGTGATTGAAGAAGACGAAGATACGTTTAAAAAACCTACGTATGAAGAAATTAAAAATGTGTTTTGTCAAGCTGCAGTCATGAATGGTGACAATTTAACAACCACATCAACGAACTTGAATGCTAATTCAGAAACAATATGTGATTCTGACCCTCAACCGTCGACCTCGCTCAGTTATAAGGATCAACTTAATCGCCAACTATCTCTGGCAAGTGATCATCAGCTCCAACCGCCGAGTGCAGCCAGAAGAGACGATTTAGATTTGCCATCATTAATCCATGTCGAAATGGCCCTGTTTGAAAATGGTGGAGGTCGTGGTGAAATTTTAAAAAAAGTTTTTAACAAGTTACTTGCTATACCGCCCACGAGTGTCGAATCGGAAAGGGCATTTTCCACTGCTGGAGTATTTTGTAGCAAATTAAGATCTCGTTTAAATGACGACACGCTGGATTGTTTATTGTTCTTAAAAAAAAACAGAATAGCTATACTTACTTTTTGTTTTATGTCTGTGTCAATTTTCAATTTATATTCAAGACTAGTATACAAGATAATTATAATGATGTGTTGATTTTTATAAAGATGTTTAAAGGAGGGAAGATAGCTAATATTTTGTGCGACTGTTTTAGAGATCTCCTAATTTTGTATTTTTTATAATTTGTTGTTGATTGTTAATATGTTTAAAAGACGGTAGTTAGAGTTTTGTGCGACTTATGTTTTTAAAATATCTTAATTTTAATAATTTCATAATTTGTTGTTGATTTTTTAAAAAGATGGTGTTTTTGTTTATGTTACCTATAAAAAAGTTGATTATTTATTTGATCTAACAAGTGGATTTATTAGTGACTAGTAATTACGTGATTTTTGTATTATTTTAAATAGGCTTATACCTATTGATACTAGTCAAAGACTGACTTTATGTAAATTTGAATAGGTACTAGAGTATTACACTGACTGATTAAACGCGTAATATAAAAAAACGCAGTTTTATTTTATATTTTCTTAATGTAAATACATAATTTATAAAATTTGGTAAAATTATGTTAAATTTCGAAAAATCCGGATAATCCGGATTTGTAAGTGTTGATAATCGTAAAATCCGGATTTGAAAAAATAACGGATTTTGCAATCCCTACTACTACTATCAACCGCCGACCTTCTACGAGATGCCTGAAATGAACTATTGACATGTATATTGCCGAAAATTCCCTATCGTAGGTACTGTATTTTTTTTGCGCGTCTGAAAATGCTTTAGAAAAGTAGCCGAGAGGTATCCACACGCCATTAACTTTTTGTTGCAGAACGCTGCCTGCGGCGGTTCCCGATGCGTCTGTATGATCTTGTCAGCCATGGTCGCTAGAGTCTCCAACTTGGCGTCCTCGCTAACTACAAGGACCGTTCGCACTGCCGTTGGGAGCCGCTGGAGCCAGAGCTTCTTGACCGTGTCTTCCGCAACACCTGAATTTCGGCCTGCCTCTGCCATTTTCCTGTGCAGTTGTGACGGTTTCTGGTTTCCCAGTGCTAGTTCCTTTACTAAGCGATTGAAATGCTGGTGACATTTTTTCCACCATTAAAAGAAAACATGGAAAAAGAAAAAGGGAATATATCATCAATGGTATAACAGGGGAGCAAAAAGCTAATCTTATAAGGATGTGTAATCAAGTGTTTTTGATACCGGTGTTACCGACTTCGTTAACGTTCGATGGGCACTCGATAAATTTTACCGCAGTCGAATTACTTGGTTGCGAAATCAAAGATGCAAAGGCATTAAAAACTACATTTGAACATCCTCGCCCAAATGCTCAATACGAAGTTGCGTTGTGGATCCTAGTCACGTTATTAAACTTGTAAGAAATTAGTAGAATTTCTTAATCAAAATGATAAATTAATACAGTGTAATTTTTTAGAAAAGATAAATATTTTGTAAAACGAGGAAGGGGGATCCACCTAGTAGCTAGGTGGATCCCCCTCCTAGGTAATAAAGAGAGAGGTCCTAGCTAATAAACTTTCAAAAAGACACATACATTTTAAAGATCAGATAGATATATATATATATATATATGGCCAGCTCATTTGTAGATTAGCACCCAATGGAATCCATACGGCGTTTGTACATTTTTTCAAATATTTTTCTTTATTTTATACAATCCCTATTAGCTCATTTTTGTGCATTAAACCACGAAAAATTACAAAAGTATGTCTTGATCGTTAAACGGATATGGAGGGTTTTGTTTCTTGTTTCGTATCGACGTTAACTGAGTTGAAAAAATCGAGTCCTTCATCCACAATAGAATTTAGAAATATCGCTGTTTGTTTTTGACTTTGTACATTCTCTAGGTCATTAGCCTCAAAAAATATCATTAACTTTTGCTTCCACAACTTTCCATTTTTGCGAGTTTGTGCACTCCTTGCCGCCGTTCTCTTTAGCCGGGCAAAATGGCTTAAGGCCGTTGGCAAGAACAATATTATTATTTCGTACCTTTCTTGTGTCCGTACTCTCCATTGCCGACTTCTGACACCATGTGTTGGGGCGCGGGGAGGATTATCTATATTAATAATTTCGTCCAGGGTACGGTAGACTCGAACGAAATGCACATCAAATTGAAGAGCGTAAAAAATTAGTCGATCCGAGTCGACAACATATATCCGCAAAATTCGGATTATGGAGAATTTCGTTAAATTCTAATGGCACTGACAAACAAACCGCAGTCGCCATCTTGGTAGTTAATAAACGTTCCGTTTCATACTAGCTAGGTCTTAGATACGGCTCGCCTTCAACACATCGCGTGCGTCACGCCAAAAAAGTATCCATTACAAAGAACTGTGACTCATGTGACTGTGTAAAACGAAACGTCTTGCCGGAAAACTTGAATGGATCTTATCAAAACTCAAAACTATCACCAACTACCTTCAACTATAACTATCTTCAGTTGTTGACGTTTGTTCCGAGTCGACAACTTGTAGGTAGAAAATTCGGATTTAGCGAGTATTTTCAATAAAAAATGGAATAAATTACTGAGTATATATAATGGCGTTGCGAAGTAAACATGTCAAAGTCATCACATCAAAGTGGCGTGAGTGTCACGTCATCACGTGTCACAGGTTTGCATTTCGTTCTCCATTGTGACCTTTTAAGGGCCCCACACACGGTACGATTCGTCGATTTTCATCAGATCGATCGTACAGACGGATCGTACCTTATATGGGCCCTTTAGGTCTAATTTCTTTGATTATGAGACAGACATACGTAGTCGGTCCCAAAGTTCTGTCACTGGCACATTATTTTTAAATTTAAAACATGATTTTAAGAAAATTTGATTGAATTCCATTTTTGAATGTTTGTCAATTATTTTAAAACAATAAACAGTCATTCGCTGCAATTTCTCACGATGGAGTGGACGTTGAAAGAAAACCGAATAGCTGTTTTAGCATTGCACCGCTGTGGGCACTCGCCAAGTACCATTTTCAAGTTGCTCAAAAATGTAAATATAACGCTTAGGTTTGTGTACCGTACGATTGACACGTACAATGAAGTCTCCAGTGTTGAGGACAAGAAAAGAATTGGCCGGCCTCGCTCCGTACAAACACCAGCAGTGATCAAAGCGATCAAGGCACGCATAGCAAGAAATCCTGTCCGAAAACAGAAGTTGATGGCTTTGCAGATGGGTGTCAGTAGAAAAACCGTCAAAAAGGTTTTAAACGAAGATCTTAGTCTGCGAGCATACAAAAAATAGAGTGGGCACTTACTTAATGCCCGTCTAAAAACAATAAGGTTTAAAAGATCCCGGAAGTTGTTAAAGCGGTACGCGAAAAATCGACACCGTGATATCCTCTTTACCGACGAAAAGATTTTCGATATTGAAGAGAAGTACAATAAACATAATGATAGAGTACGCTAGGAGCTCTGAAGAGTATTCTCTGATCTTATTACGGGCCAACTGAGGTTCATTTTTGCGAAAAAGGGGTCAAAATCAGTGCGAAAGTGTACCAAGAGACGGTTTTGGATAAGCATGTCAAAGATCTGCCCAACACGCTATTTTCAGGTCATAATTTTGTGTTCCAGCAGGATTCTGCGCCAGCACACAAAGCCAAGACCACTCAAGCCTGGTTTGGCCGTCAAAAAATCGACTTTATAAGACACGAAGATTGGCCTTCCTCCAGTCCGAACCTTAATCCTCTGGACTTTAAAATTTGGCAGGTCTTAGAGGGGAAGGTCTGTGCTAAACCCCATAAAAATTTGGAGAGCCTGAAGTCATCTTTAAGAAAAGCAGTCGCTGAAATAGACATGAAAATGGTGCGTGCTGCGATAGACGACTGGCTGCGCCGATTAAGGGCCTGTATTAAAAACAAAGGAAGTCATTTTGAATAATTTTAAGTACTTAAATTTTGTACTTTAAATTGGTATATAATTTATTAAAAACTGATTGGTACTTTTGTTTTTATCATTATTTTCATTTGTGACAGAACTTTGGGACTGACTACGTAGTTATTTGGGCAAATAAGATTTAGGAGAAATATACTGGTGAAATACCGATACGTAGGTTAGCCGTTAAAGTGTTTGTGATAATAATTAAGGCTGGGAATATACGTCAGATTTTTCGATAAGTACGACAGTCTTTACTGGCAAAAAATTTTTGAAACATATTATTATGAGTCTACATTTTACCCGAGCGAAGCCGGGTTTTCATCTAGTATTTTAATATTTAAATGGGAGAGAAATCAAACACGTCTTAACAGTTCCTTGTCGGTCGTCCATAGACAATCCTTTTATTTTTTTAATAATCCTCTATTGGACCATAGACAAAAATGTAAATAACAAGCCCATTACACAGGGCGCAACCTCTTCAAGTCCAGCCCATGAACATCAAAACCCAGATCATTCGCAACAATGATGTACTGATGGCCTTTGTAAAAACATTGGTAGAATTAGGCAATAAGAGTGATACTGCCCCGCTCACTACAAGCAACCATTAAAGATATAAAATAAAACATCTATCTCCATAATGTATTCAAATTCCTCTACAGCATCGCAGTTACAGATTGCGCAGTTTAACATTCAAAGTGCAAATAGTAAAAAAACATTATTAACAAAATTTATGCTAGAACAATATATTGATGTAAGTAAGTATGCTTACTTAACGAAACTTGGTTTAAAGAAAATCACAATTTTAGAATTCCCGGTTTCACAATGGTGTAGCAAAATTAATCAAACCAGTTTAAGTATATATATTAAATACATCTTTTAATTAAAATAAATATAATATATTAAGTACATCTTTTTATGAGGACATTCAAACTATAGCCGTGTCTATTATCCACCGAGCGTGGTAAAGTAACTGTACTCAGCGTATACTGTCCTCCTTCCAGCAGGCACATACGCACCCTTATTCAAACAAAGAAATAACTCAACATCAACGTTTTTTCAGTATTGCGGTTCAAAGTTTTGCACCTTTCCGGCATGAAGTTTGTTTGTCTATAAAAAATATGTATGCATGTTTAAAGACATTTAACTGTTTAAATATATAGCTGAATGTATAAGTATTTATAAAAAAATGTAAAAACAATGGTTTTGTTTATTTTCACTAAGAAAATAACGTCATTAAAAAAAGTTCATTACTTATTTCAGTTTATGTAAAAAATATGAATTTGGTTTTTAAATACTTTGTGGCATAAAACGAAATCAATCGGTTTTTGTTTCAAAGAAATACAGTTAAAATAATAGTTCTAGGATTTATTTCATTTTATGTTTAAAGAAATTAAAGTAATTTAATTTGACGTAATTCCCAATGTTTCGTTTTTCATAAAATTATGACATACAATTGTGGCTATTAAGTAATAAAACACAGTAATAAACTTTAATTATGTAAGAAAAATATTTATTTGGTAAAATGTACTTTAGCAAAAATAGTAGAAACATAGACACAGTGCAATATTTATAATCACTAATGCCCGCCTTCCACTGCGAATGGAACAACGCCGGGCTCCGTACGGAGTCTATTTAACTCACACCGTCAAACTGCATAGCAGTTTAGTGGAAGCACTTCTTTTCTCTGCTGTTTGGTGTGGCGATGATTTTCCGAAAATCGAATTTTTCCATTCGCAAAATTTTCCAATTTTTATTTTTCTGTCAGTTTTTTCCCGGAGGGTTGATTTTCCGAAAATTGTATTTTACTGCTAGCGATTTTCCCATTGGCATAATTTTCCAATTTTTATTTTTCTGATAGTTTTTCCCGGAGGGTTGATTTTCCGAAAACCGAATTTTACTGCTAGCTATTTTCACATTCGCAAAATTTTCCAATTTTTAATTTTGTTTTTTACCCGGAGGGTAAATTTGTGAAAATCTTTTTTTACAAAACTCGTACTACATCCATTCTCAAATATTCCTTGTCGCTCGCGTAATTTACACATTCGCTTACTGATCACTACGGAATATTATTATGTATGAGCAATTTTTCCACTCTAATTTCTATTTTAGTGTTCCGTAGCCAAAATGGCAAAAACGGAACCCTTATAGTTTCGCCATGTCTGTCTGTCTGTCCGCCCGCGGCTTTGCTCAGGGACTATCAATGCTAGAAAGCTGTAATTTTGCACGAATATATATGCAAACTATGGCGACAAAATGGTACAATTAAAAATTAAAAAAAATTTTTTTTAGGTTTCCTCCCATAGACGTAAAGTGGGGGTGTTTTTTTTCCTCATCCAACCCTATAGTGTGGGGTATCGTTGGATAGGTTTTTTAGGAGTTTGCTAAGACGATTTTTCGATTAAGTGATTTGTTTGCGAAATATTCAACTTTAAAATGCAATTTTTCATGAAAATCTAGCGTCCCCCCCCCTCTAAAATCTAAACCGGTGGGAGGAAAATTTTTAAAAAATTCAGCATGTTAGTAAGTATATCAAACTTACAAGAAAAACTATAACAGTGAAGTTTTCTTGAGAATTATTAGTAGTTCAAGAGTAAATAGTAGCCTAAGGTATAAGATATACCTAACCTTGGAATATTCCGTACAAAATACGAAATCCTCAGAAAAATATTTTACAAACTTCCCCAAAAAGAATAAACACTTCGCTTTGCAAGATGCGTTCACAAGACTGCGTTGTAGATAGACGGGGCTTACAAAGTGGACTCAATAAAGTACCACGTGAATGTGAGCAGTTTGTGATAAATTTCATAAAAACATTACCAACATATATCTCCCACTATCGTCGAGAAAAATGTGATGGGGTTAAGTTTCTAAGAGCAGACATGACACAGTCTAAAATTTACGATTTATATACAGAAGCAGCTAAGACGGCTTCTATGAGAGTACTGTCCCGTTCGAAAGTCCACAAAAGTATATTTGACGAAGTTTAATCTACGTACCAAGCCTCTAAAGAAAGACACATGCAATAAATGTGACCACTTTCAAAGCAAAATGATGTCTGCATCGGATGAAGAGAAAGTCGAAATCGACCAGAAGTGGAGATCGCATCAAGAAATTGCAGAAACTTTGCAAAGTCAAATGAAAGCTGATATGCAGCTTGCTAAAGATGATCCCTCGGTTGAAACAATTACCTTCGACCTCGAAAAAACGCTGCCATTACCGCGTATACCCACAAATATAGTCTTTTACAAAAGACAACTCTGGGTGTACAATCTTGGTATACACACTGGGAGCAATGATGACGCCCATTGCAATGTATGGGTAGAAGGAGAGGCTGGTCATATATTAGAAAGACTGGATAATAATGTGACACGTCTTATTTTATGGAGCGATTCTTGTGGTGGTCAAAATCGCAATATTAAACTAGTATTAATGCTCAAAGCCGTCTTAAATGACCACCCAACTTTGGTACAGATTAATATGAGATTTCTTGAATCGGGACACAGCTTTCTCCCCAATGATAGGGATTTTGGCAAAATTGAAGGTGGTTTTAAACGGCAACAAAGAATATATACACCAGAAGATTACATGAGTATTATGAAGACATGCAAGAAAAATAAGCCCATGATAGTTCACCGCATGAACCAAAACGACTTTTTATCGTCTCTAAAATTAGAGAAAAGCATCACAAACAGAAAAAAAACTACTGATGGGGATAAAGTGTCATGGTTAAGTACTAAAGAAATTGAACTAAAAAAAGGTGAAATGTACAAGATTTACATGCGGTCGAACTTTTATGAAGATTTTAAGGAATTAGACATTAAAAAAATTGGTCGCGTGAGGCAACCAGCTATTTCAAAAGAAATAATGGAGCCTCTTTGGCCTACAGGAAAACCAATACCAGAGGCAAAGTTGAAAGACTTAAAGAGCCTTCTGCACCTGATTCCTCAGGAGTACCACAGTTTTTACGTCAATCTCGATGCAGACAAACATATTGAAGATGACCTGGAAGGCTTTTCTGGTGAACTTGACTTCGAGTTGGAAGAAAATTATTTCGATAACTGAGATTCTGTTTTATATTCTTTTCATGTTTTGAAATGTATGATTATTCACAAAAGTTTTTATTTTTTCTAGAACTTTAATGGTAAAAAAGAAAACTGAGATTCTGTTTTATATTCTTTTAGTAAATGAGTGATGTTTTGAAATGTATGATTATTCACAATTTTTTTATTTTTTCTAGAACTTTTTAATGGTAAAAAAGATTTCCTGTAAGTATAAGCATTTATTTTCAATAAAGTAAATTGAAATAACATATGTATATTTTATTATATTATTTACAATTTTAATTTCTATTAAATCAAATAGGAACCAACCCACACATGAGCATTTTTGCAAAAAAGATCCATTGACTTTTTGAAGAAAAACGTCCCTAAATATTATTATTTTTTGGAACAAGAGTATTAGACAACAAAAAACTTACCGTTGTCTAAAATTTTGCACTCGAACTTTTTTTGAGATGTTTATAGAAAATTTTGTTCGCATGTTTTAAACAAAAACCGATTTTTCTCAAAACTAGCCACGTGTGGGTTGGATCCTGTTTGCATAAATAGGTCCATTTAATGTACATGTACAACGATTGCAAATCTCAGAAAATGACAATGTCTCTCTACACCCAGTAGTGTTTGGGAAATTTCTAAGGAAAAATAATATTTCCCAAATTGTTAATGGGAGCCTGAAACGCATTGGAAGAAATAGTGACTATTTCTTTCAGCGATTTTCAGGCTGCCAATAACTTTTTGACCAACCCTGCCCTGTCAGCATCCAACTACAAGACATTCATCCCGACTTTCTCTGTCACCCGGTTGGGAATTGTACGAGGCGTTCCCTCCGAGTGGTCAGAGGAAGAAGTCTTAGAGAATATCTCTGTTCCTATAGGCTGTGGACCGATATTAAAAGTTAGACGACTAAAAAGGAAAGCTATTGAGTCAGGTGTCAGTGAGTTAAAACCTACAGAGTCAGTGGTACTTATCTTTGATGGCCAAGTTTTGCCTAAACGCATATTCATGTGCTACGCAGCACTACCTGTAGATCTATACATATATCCTACTATACAATGCTACAACTGTTGTCGCTTTGGGCATGTCAGAGGTCAGTGCCGCTCAACTCCCAGATGTTACAAATGTGGTCAGGGACATACTGGAGAAAAATCTGAAGTTGTTGATGATGTTGTTGTGTGTTGATACGATGTTGTCTGTGCAAAGGTTCTCACCTAGCTACTGATAAAAAATGTCTAGAATTTGAGAGACAAAAAAATATAAAGGAGACCATGGCTAAGAGCTGTGTGTCATATTTTGAAGCTAATAAACAACACCCTCCTATCTCAAAAATTTCATATGCTGATGCATTGCTGAGTAATAATCCTAATGGAACAGAAAAGGATTACTCACACACTAGTCCAACTACATCATACTCACACTCTAGCCCAACTACATCTTATAAGAAAACTATCTTTATGAAACCTCGCTCCCCACCTCAACCTAGATCTAAAGGATATGATGTGGCAGCGCATAATGCCTTGACAAGGGATTATGACATGCCTGTCACTAACAAAAATATTTATAAATCTAATGAGTCCACTCAATCTGTGAAAGAAATAATTCTATTGATCATTAAGTTACTGTCCCAATCTGGATTGGGTAGTAGTATCTCACCGTCCCACGCTGCCCCTATTATGAATTTTTTCACTCAACTCTTAACCGATAATGAACAGCCAATTTCAAATCCTTCAATGGAACTGTAGAAGTATAATACCAAAGAAAGCTGATTTACTCTATTTAATAAATAAATTTAATTTAAAAATTATAGCCTTGCAAGAAACTTGGTTAAAGCCTTCATCCAATTTCAGGATATCAGGATTTTCCTGTATAAGAGAGGACCGCTCTGATGGATATGCCGGTGTTGCTTTGCTTGTAAAGCATGGCATTCCTTATTCACATATTCCCCTTCCTGCTCATAACAATGATATATCTATAATTGCTGTTTCCGTTAATAATATCTGTTTTGTCTCATTATATATCCCTCATCCTTCTTCAACTATTTATAATGAAGTAAATCACTTATTGACACTGCTTCCGAAGCCTCTTATTCTTCTTGGAGATTGGAATGCCCAACATCAATCTTGGGGTAGTTCCACCACCAATTCCTATGGTAATCTAGTCATTGATATGATGGACTCCCATAATCTTTGCATCCTAAATGATGGTTCTCCCACCCGACGAACTGCACCTGGAGAGGAATAAGTTGCCCAGATGTTTCTATTTGTAGTCCAAACTTATTTTCTTCTTTATCCTGGAAGGCCTCTCCTCTTTCATTTGGAAGTGATCATTTCACTATTCTTTTGTCATTTCCGTTTAATAACTCTCCTACCCCAAAGCGTCCTCCTCGTTTAAAGTACAATTTAAGTAACGCCAACTGGGATACATTCAAGGAACATCTTGATCAAAAAATTTCCTCTCTTCCTTCAATAGAACACAGCGACGAAGCCACATGTGCAGCCGCTCTGGCAAAGATAATGGTCGAGACTGCTGATAATGTTTTTCCAGTGAAAAAAGTAGGAGGAAACAACATTCCTTCTCCACCATGGTGGGATTCGGAATGCACTACAGCGGCCAAAGGGCGTAAGGAGGCTGAACTTGCTTATAGAGAATCTAGTACCAATGAAAACTTCGATATTGTTTTGGACGCAATAGACAAGGCAAAAAAGCTTTTTAAAAAAAAAGAAGTTTGAAGGTTGGAGAAACTTTTGTTTATCTGTATCTCCTAATACAAACCCTTCTGTGGTTTGGAATAATATTAAAAGATTTCGATCTGCTTTTAAAGAAGACTGTTCCTCCAACCTTCCTTCTTCACTAACAGATGAATTTCTGGATAAACTCGCTCCTCCCACTGTTCCTGAGTTTATCCCTTTATCTCCAGTGTTGGACCTGAGCGGGCTTAATGGCCCATTCACTCTACTAGAACTCAAAGGAGCCATTTCTAAAACCAAAGATTCAGCTCCTGGACCAGATGGTATACCATATTCTTTCTTTACCCATTTAAATGATATAACTCTTCTTTACTTTTTAAAATTAATTAACAAAATAATGATTTCTGGCGAGATTCCCGAGGCTTGGAAATGTCAAGATGTTTTGCCTTTCCTTAAACCAAATAAGGATCCTTTTGATGTCTCTTCTTATCGGCCTATAGCTCTGTCCACTGTCCTAATGAAACTTACGGAACATCTGGTCAAAAATCGCCTGGAGTGGTTTATTGAAACTAACAATATACTTAGCCAGAACCAATTTGGCTTTAGGCGGGGCAGAGGTACCATTGATAATATAGGTGTTCTTATCACGGACATTAGACAAGCATTTTCCGATGGCAATACTCTGATTGCAGCATTTATGGACATTTCAGCAGCGTACGATAATGTCATTGTTTCTCACCTTCATAAAAACTTAAAAATCTTAAAGTACCACTTTTGCTCTCCAATTTTATTATAAATATGTTATCAGGAAGGTGTATTAATCTTACTGTCAATGACACTAAGAAATCTAGGCTTTTGTGGAGAGGGTTACCTCAGGGCTCGGTTTTAAGCCCATTACTCTACAACATATACAGCCATGACCTAGAAGATTCTTTAGGTACAGAGGTTAAAGTTCTGCAATATGCCGACGACTTGCTTGTGTATAGCTCACATCGAAATGCTGAAATGGCTTCAGCTTACTTAAATAAATCCCTTATCCACCTGAAAAGCTGGCTGGATGACAATGGCCTTGAGATTTCCTACTCTAAGAGCGTCGTGGTTCCTTTCGCCAGGACAAGGGTACCGCCTGTGGTATCTGTCAAGTTTGATTGCCACCCCATTCCAACGAAAAGCTTTACACGTTTCCTTGGTGTTGTGTTGGATTATAAGCTTACAGGAGTTCCCCACTGCGACCATATTGTAACTAAATGCGAACGACTTTTAAACATGATACGATGCCTTACAGGTGTCTGGTGGGGTGCCCATCCATTTTCGCTTAGACTCCTATACAACGCTTTGATTAGAAGTAGTATCGATTATGGCACATTCTTATTAATCCCGGGACAAGTTAATGGCTTTAAACGGATAGATGCTGTCCAGTCCAAAGCTCTACGCCTGATCTGTGGTGCAATGAAATCAAGCCCTATAAATTGCCTACAAGTCGAATGTGTGGAACCACCCTTACATTTAAGGCGTCAATATTTGTCAGATAAGTTTTTATTTCGCTGCTTTCAAAATTCCAATCATCCCCTACGATCAAGCCTTCCACTATTAAATAACTCTTTGACTTCATCTAACTATTGGTCGAATAAAATAACTCCGTGCCTACTAAAAAGTTATCAAAGGTACATGTCCATACAATCTCCAACCTATCACTATCCTGAATATCCCCTTTTCTGTGATAATTTTTCTGCTCTTACTTTATCTCCTGATGTTCATCTCAATTTAGGAGTAACTAAAAATGATATGGATCCCAACGTTAATTTTAATTCAATTAAAGACGATCGGTGGCATAGCTGGCATCATATATACTCTGATTCTTCCAAGCATGCGTCTTTTGGCCATGTGGGGGTTGGGGTGTACCATTCCCAATACAAAATTATTCAGAAAATAAAACTCCCTCCTGAAACGTCAGTATTTACGGGAGAATGCTTTGGATTACTTAAAGCCGTAGAATATATCTTACTTGCCCAACTCAGAAAAACTTTAATTATAACGGATTCAAAAAGTGCTCTTCAAGCTCTTAGTAAATTCCCATTTAATTGCAAATTAATATTCCCTGTCATAATTAAATTAAGAACTCTCCTTGCCAAGTGTTCTGATTTGGGATACTCAGTGTCTTTTGGTTGGGTTCCAAGTCACTGTGACATCTCCGGCAATGTAATTGCTGACCGGCTAGCCAATGAAGCTGTTAAAGATGGTGATCTATTTCCATATAGGAATTACAGTCATGACCTGGCCGCTCTAGCTAGTTCATCTCTTAGAGAGAACTGGAGAGAGAAGTGGATTGAAAGTTGCCAGATCAAGGGCAAACATTATTATTCTATTCAACCTAGTATTCCGTCTAAACCTTGGTTTGGCAAAACTAAGTTTGGTAAGAGAGCCACCTGCTGCCTTATTCGTATGAGACTGGGTCATGTTTGTACTCCCGACAATCTTGCTAAATTTAAACTGGTGGAGTCTGGTGTTTGTGAGTGTGGCTTGGGCATTGCAGACACAAATCACATATTTCTCTCGTGTCCTCTCCATGACAACTCCTTCCTTTATGAAGAACTTATATCCTACAAAGTCCCATTACCTACATCCATCTCTGTCCTTTTAGCCTCTAATGACTTAACTATATATAACTTATTGAACATATTTATAAATAATAATGATATTAAAATTTAAATATGTATTCCTCAACTCTCTAAATTTAATTTATTATATATATATTATCTTTGTTCCTTTCGCTTAATCCCATATAATCTTCTCCTGTAGACTTCCGTATTCCAAAATTCCGTATTTTCCGTTGATTTCGTTTCCTTACCTTTACGCGTCTGTGGCGGATGCGCAAACCGCGCGAGCCAACAACAAAAAAAAAAAAAAAAAAAAAAAAAACACATGAAATTACAGAAGGAGTTGACGAGTTGTTCACACGTATGCAGGGCTTGTTAACGTTACCAAATTCACACTATAAGTAACGTTAAATAACGGTAAAAATCATAAAAATACCTAGTACCGGTATTTAAATTTAACGTTAATTGATAACTTAACATTATTTAACGTTGCCTAATTACCGTTATTTTTACCGGTAAATTTACTTTACATTGTAGGGCTTGTTAACGTTACCCAATTCACATTATTATAACGATATCGAAGTAACACTATCGGTATTTTTTGCTATGCTACCGAGTGTTGCCAATATAGCGCGTGCATACTCGCTCGATAAATGAGGATAATCTAAAATTTAACGTTACCCAAGCTTACCGGTAAATAGTAATATAAATACCGTTAAAATGATTTAACGATACTTTTGAATTAACGTTAATTTAATGAATAGCTGATAACGTTACCATTTTTTTTTTACCGGTAAAAAGTTGTATAAGTAACGGTAAATCGTTTAACGTTAATTATCATTTAACGTTAAATCGGTTTGACAGTTGGTAACGTTACCACTTTTTAACGGTATTTAAAGCCCTGCACGTATGTAGTATCTCTTATTAGTCTGTGTTGTTCACGAAGTCTTGTTGATTTGTTGATGAAGTTAAAATTCTATGTTATTCAGTAATATATTACATGTACTAAAACGGAACCCACAGCTCTTTAACTTTCAGTGAGCTAATTGTGTATATAACATGAGTAATTCTAAAGCTTAAATTTATTACTTTAGCTTGTTATGAATCTAATCATAAACAGACAGGATGAGAGTTTTTATGGCAGAAGATAATCTCTGTGCTCAGAATTTGTTGAAATTAGTTTCACACGGTAATGCTATAATAGCTGAAATTCTTAGGCTTAAAGACCACATCCCATCAATATTCTTGTAAGTATTAACTAGAATTATAATTCAACGTTTGCTGATGTTTATTGGTATTTTTAATGAGAATATTTATTTATTTCTTTCCCAGTTTAGAAAATAGAGAGTTACAGCAAAAGTATCAAGATGTTATCTTGGATTTTGGGTACTTTAAGATTGCAGATAATCAGGAAAAGAAAATCAATGCAAATGTGGTAATTACACTCTTATTAATTATATATTCATTGTTTAATCACATTACTCATTAGTATCAGATTATACTTCGTTTTTTTAGCATTAGAAAAAGGGTAAACAATCTTGATGACTCTTTTTATTGAAAAACGTTTTTAATAAATCAGTAACTATTACTTATGATACCAAATGCATGTAAATGATCATAATGTCCTTGCTAATTGCTACATATTTGCTGTGACTTATATTTCAAGTGTTTTTCAAGTAAAAGACAGGTCAAGATCGCTTACCTTCTTTCTAATGCTGAAAAAAATAAAATAAAGTGCTATTAGCATATAATCATGTTTCATGTTTTGGTTTCAGAAATTGCAAGATTTGGATGATGATCTCAAAGAAAAATATTTGGAAATAGTAAACAGGTTCTACTTGCTTTTTGAGAATATTCACCAGTACATCATAGATTTGAACTCCTTTGTAGAGCAGTTGTATGATGGGGCATTTATTCAGCAAAATATTGAGACAGTTATGAAAGATGTTGAAGGCAAACAGCTACTGGTTAGTATGTATATGTATTAACACCAGGGTTCAAGGATATATATCAATACAAAAATTGGTTTAAAAATTTGATATTTTTAAGTAATTTTTGGCTAGTTTTTGGCCTTTGTTACTGTATTTCTACTTCTCAAATGGAGATGGCATTGGAGTAGTTAACAGATACTCCCTAATAGTAAGTTCTAATCCATTAATGGCAACACTTCTGCCGGCGTTAATGGCGACAGTTGTGTCAGAAAATTTTTGTTACGAAAGACTAAGTTTTTGTTGTATTTATTCTATTATTTTTTACATAGAAAGTAATTGATAAAGTACAGAAACAATTTTACTTAATTTATTTTACAAATAATGATATGGCTTTTATACAAAATGGATATATATTAAACTTGATATATATAGGATTTATATCATAAATGTCCAATTTTTTGATATTTGTAATAAATATCAGATATTTTCAAACCCTGATTAACACTGATATAGATATATGGAGAGGAATAGCCTCCTAATCCAGCACAATAATGTTTGTAATTCAATGAAACTAAACAAAAACCAGATAGCTAAGTTGTTGGTGACCCTGACGCTAGCAGTTGCGGGTTCTAACCCTGTGGCAGGCAAATATTTATATTATAAATAATAATGTTTGTACTCGAGTCTTGGATGTTTGTATATGTATTTAAGTACATATTTAGCTATATATGTATGGCTATCCATTGTCTAGCACCCATAGTACAAAGTTTGCTTAGTTTGGAGTATTATTATTAACTATTACAAGTTCCAGAACTCAAGTTTTACATACATACATTTCTTTTTTTATTTGCAGTGTGAATCTCTCTATTTATATGGAGCAATGTTACTAATATGTGACCTCTACATACCTGGGATGATCCGAGAGAGATTGTTAGTAGCATTCTACAGGTACAGCACAAGCCAGTCACAATCGAATGTTGATGATGTGTGCAAGTTACTAAGGGACACTGGCTATGATCAACAACATAAGAAAAGACCTGCCGACTATCCTGTTGAATATTTTGGGTATGCATTTCTTTGAATTGCATGTTAGGGTGAGGGCACCAGTCATGCACAGGAACCAATAATGGAATATTTTTCTGTTAACCCAATATTAAGAAACGGATGCTACTTTTTCTAAAACTAATAATAATAACACTTATGTGCAGATAACTGATGATCATAATTGGTAAAGTTCATAAATGGTGAGCTATAAAGCATTGAATCCTGCTGTCCATTACTGGATACTACTGTGCTTAACATGTCCATGATTGGTGCCATCACCCTAACTTCAACATTAGCATAAACTTTTACTCCTTTCATCTACTCAAAGGTTGACTGGTAGAGATCCCTTAAAGATAAGTTCACCTTTGTACAAGTATCTCAAAGTTTGTCAATTGTGTTTTGTTTCTTTTCTGTAGTACACTAAAGAATTTACATACATACTTTTATATGAGAATTTAACTTTGTGTAAACTTTGTATAGACGTGTTAACATCCACCCATACTTTATTGAAAAAGTGATTGGAAAACTGAGATCTGAGGATATATACAATCAGTTAGCAGTGTACACCACGCCGGAGCATCAAGCCTCTGCTCTGGCAACACAGGCCAGCATGCTTGTTGTATGCCTATTCTTCATGCCCCAATATCTACACAGTGATGTATCCAAAATGCGTGAGATAGCAGATAAATTCTTCCCCAGCAATTGGATTATCCCCATTTATATGGGAGTAACAGTAAATGTTATTGATTACTGGGAAAACTTTAAAGCGGCTAAGCTGGCACTTAGTAACACCTGCAACAGCAAGATGGTAAAAGAAGTTTTCTCAAAACGGGGAAGTGCTGTGCCCATGCTGATAAATAAGACCCATCAATTGTTGAAAGAAGGTGTAATGACTGATGATTTTGTTTTGGATAACATAAATAAAATTTTGAACTTGCTTATAAACTCAAATTTTGTTTTGCGCTGGTTGCTTTTGCATAACAGTCATGTTATATTTTATGATACCAATAAAAAAAGCAAGCAGCTCAAGGAACTAGTTTTAAAAGAATCCGGTTATGATCCATTAAAAATTTTAGAACTGCTTATAAGTACTGCTGAGCTGGAGTTGAAAGTTAGAGAAATGTTGAACAGACTGCTTGAGAACAGAAACGAATCATGGAACACCAGCAAAACTGAAGCACTGGAAGCTCTTAACAATTTAGCAGAACTTTTTTCGGGCGACAAATCTTTTACGAAAGTTAAAGAAAATGATCAGTTAAAACAGTGGTTTACAAATATAGCAAATCAGATAAAGTCAGTTGGGGAGTCAATCACAACAAAATCAATGAAGAAAATAACTCAGCTTATCCAAGCATTAGATGAAGTAGAGGAATTCCATGGCATTAAAAGCGCCTCAACTGTTTTACAGTTCCTTTCGGAAAGTAAAGATGCACTAAAGAATGCTTTAAGAGCTGCATCCCTAAAAGAAGACTCTCTGGTGACCCTAGAAATTGCAGCTGATGTCAGTTATGCATGGTGCATTATTGACTCATACACACAGATTATGCAAGAGAGCATAAAAGATGATCCAGCTGTTACAAGTAGGCTCAGAGCACTGTTTCTCAAACTTGCCAGTGCTATGGAAATACCATTACTGAGAATAAATCAGGCTCACAGTGATGACTTGATTTCAGTATCTCAATATTACAGCAGTGAACTGATAAAGTACATTCAAAAGGTTCTGCAAATCATTCCAGAGATGGTGTTTAGTATTGTAGAGAAAATTATAGATCTTCAGACATGGACTATTAAGGAGATACCAACGAGATTAGACAAAGAGAGGTTAAAGGAATTTGCTCAATTAGAACACAGGATGGAAGTTGCCAAACTCACTCATTCTGCATCTACATTTACAACTGGTGAGTTGAGGATTTTAGACTGGTAAGCCGAATTTTACGTGAGAATATAATTGAAAGGGAATTTAGTGAATCTGTTTTTATTTAAGGCATCTTGGACATGCGGTCTACTTTGGTGGGCGTCATAAGAGTGGACCCAGCTGAACTACTGGAAGATGGCTTGCTGAAAGAACTGGACACGCACATTAGCAAGAAATTTGTAGAATTTCTTGAACCTCAGAGTAGGAAACCTTTGGCCCCAAACACATTATTGATACGATTGCAGAAATTAGCAGAAAGCATGGATGGTTACAAGAGATCTTTAGAGTATATCCAAGATTACATAAATATACATGGTTTGAGGATTTGGCAAAAACAGGTACTTAACATCTTTCATCATAACAAATACCAAAACTCTGAAAGTATCATAAACTTTTAAAGTAAAAAAAAAATGTATAAAAAAATTGTGCATGAACTTTGGCAAATTTTTAAGTTGATAAAAGAACCTGACTGGGTTTTGTACTATGAAGAAAATATTTACTGACTGAATATTATGTGTTTAGGTATCTGCGATAATTGTTGAGAGTGTCGCTAAGGAAATCAGTTTACGCAAAGGAGTGACGCTATACAGCCCTTCCGCAGGATTCATGGGTAGCCTGGCGAGGCAAATTGCTCAGCTAACGGATGCTAGGTAAGAGTATTATGTCTCTAGCTTATTTACTACTAGGTACTTTACTATTTGAAACCTACGTCTGGGCACAGGCCTATTTTCGCGATGAGGCAATGCAATGAGACAGTAGGAATGAAAGATTATAAAAAACCGAGCAATTGCGAGTCATCGTGTGTCGTGCGTGCATCGATCGAGGGTTCCTAAAGGGTACATCTCTAAATAGTAAGAAAGAGCTGTTCGTAATTTACTCGTACAGGCACTAACACACCAACAAAAACTATAAATTTTCCCTAAAACCGACTCGCGTTTGACCGGTTTCAAATTATTTGTTAATTTGCGGTATATTTATGTCTATTAAAATTCGAAAAACGTTCGATAGTTATTTATTGTCCTTCTATTTTGTCCAATTCTTTACTCACACGAAAAAAATATTGTATGTTTTTTAGTGTACACGTGTATGTCTAGGTACAGTCAAGGGCAAAGATATCGACACGGCCAAAGTTACAGAAATATGTATACACGACTTTATGCACTTAACATTAAGGCCGTGTATACATATTTTTGCAACTTTGGCCGTGTCGATATCTTTGCCCTTGACTGTACTAGAAGTACCTACAACTAACTGGAATATAAACAAATTTCACTGTCTCACTTTTTTTGTTGGCCGGTTCACTTGAAATGCCCCACTAAGTGGTTTTTCATAAACTTAATAGATCTGTTTATTGATTTGCAGAGTATGCAGCTACATTAATATATGCACAGCATGGTTCGACATCAAAAGTCAAACTGAAATTGTTAATACAAAAACTTTCGCAAAATTAAATGAAGCTATCGGAGTGGTTGGCTTGCACGGGCTGGACACTCTGTACGCGTTTATGATTAAAAACCAACTGCAAACCGTTCAGCAAATATTTAAGAGCGGTCAGGACAAGATAAATGTTAGCAATTTGAATGTTGATGTAAAGGACATTGAGTTAGCCATTACAAAGGGCCAAAAGATTTTACAGCAATTAGCAGATGTGATAGTGCTAATCGGCACACTTCAAGTTCTTAGAAGACATATAGCATATCAATTGAACAGCACGGCTAAGTTTGACTCTGCGCATTTGGAATCCTCCCTGCAGACAATGAATGAGTAGGTAACCTTATTATGTAATTATTTGACCTCTTCACCGCCACAAAACAAACGAAGTGACGTGCTCTGTACGCCACAGAAAATCCGGCGACAAATCATCTTGATTTTTAATTCCATTGCAGAAGGATTAGTAATTTGGAGTTGAATGTTGGTCATGTATAGATGACCGTGGCGTGTGAGGCATTCCATTGGCTGTCACGACTGGATGTGACTGGGGCGGTGAAGAGGTTAAAATTGGACACGTATTTTTTCTTTCGTCAATCAAACAAAAAATGACAAAGATGAAGCTCGTCAAAGTTCAGGAGTGGAGGCCCGGGACGTTACATGCCGCCTGCCGCGCTAAAAAGCGTCACACGGCGTGACGTCACGCGCGCGACACACGCGGATCTTGACTGGCTATATCTTCATGTTCTGTTTAATTCGGAAATAGTCCAATATTGTACGATTTGATCCAACTGATGGACTTATTTGATTTTTTAAATCAACTAGCCTATTTTCGTTGCCATAGTATGGCCGAGGACTTTGCTTCATGAGTCACCATGGAACCATTTCACAGTGAAAATGGTATCAAAAATACAAACTGAATTATAGATGCATAGAAAAACCAGAAAAATAAGACCAGCGCTGGGAATCGAACCCAGGTCCTCGGCATTCCGTGCCACGTGCTATACCACTACACCACCACTGGACAGTGATACAGACACGAATTTCTCCTATGCACCACATATCTCAGCTTGTTTGTTTTCTTATTTAGTCACTTAAGCAGCGACACTAGCGACATCTATGCTGTAGCCCTCATCGAGAAACTTTCAGCACCCCATTGGGACTAACCGCTCACCCGGACAAGAGATGTCGTTACTAAGCAATCAAATTAAGATTGGTTTTTTAGAATCTTTTTGTATTTTTTATTTCAATTCCAAATTATTTTTTTGCTTCTTCTACTTTCATCCCGTAAAACCCATATCGAAAATAGAAACTGAAATATAGATGCATAGAAAAACCAGAAAAATAAGTCCTCGGCATTCCGTGCCACGTGCTATACCACTACACCACCATTGGACAGTGATATGATACAGACAGGAATTTCTCCTATGCACCACATATCTCAGCTTGTTTGTTTTCTTATTTAGTCACTTAAGCAGCGACACTAGCGTCATCTATGCTGTAGCCCTCATCGAGAAACTTTCAGCACCCCATTGGAACTAACCGCTCACCCGGACAAGAGATGTCGTTATTAAGCAATCAAATTAAGATTGGTTTTTTTGGAATCTTTTTGTATTTTTTATTTCAACTCCAAATATTTTTTTTTGTTACTTTTACGGTCATCCTGTAAAACCCATATCGAAAATACAAACTAAATCTATATTTCTATGATCTATATTTCAGTTTTGGAAAGGTTGGAAACCTTTTGGAAAGGTTCCATGGTGGATCATGCATGAATTAAAGTCCTTGACCGTATACACCTACACCTACAAAAGTGAGTTAATTACAGAGAAGCTTGAACTTTCCAATACGGCCTGAACTTTTAGGACATTTTGTATGCGAACATATTTTTTCCTTATAGATCATTGCTGAATGAATTAAAAATAAATCCAGAATCAAATCCAAAAGTCACAGCGGAACTTTTGAAGTATTTGGAAGACTATCTTGTTAGGTGTGGAATATATGAGCCGTTTGAAAAGATTTACATCAGGAATGCAGCTGAATTTTCCATCGTTGACATGGGCCGTGTTTGCGCCATTCTATTGATATCACAGCTAACCAAAATGCAGTTTTGCCAGACAACAGGTTCGTCAGTCATTCTTAATTATACCTACGAGCAAGCGCCATTTTGTCGCTTGTCGCTCATGTCTTTCTGTTACTATGTTAATTAAGTTAAACAGAGCGCTACAGAACAATATACGACCCTTGGTAATCTGCTAGATAAGAAGCATGTTTTATGATTTAAAATTATGTTACAGGTGACCTTATTTCAAGGAAAGCTGGGGAAAACATTGATGGCTACCCATTCCTCGTAGGTATCTACACATTGCTGCGCCAAGTTGGAAGAGACAATATTGAAACGTTTGTGTCGTTCTTGAGTGCTTATATGAAAAATGCTACTCTTTCCAAGTAAGTGCAATTAAAACGCATCTATTTTTAAACATTTAGCCATCAACTTAGTCAGCCGCCGGAAGTATTTGAGGAAATCCACTCAATTAAAAAAAGCTGATTTTCGTTTAAGTACCCTACTACTAAGATTGGTTTTTTGGAATCTTTTTGTATTTTTTATTTCAATTCTAAATTTTTACTTTTACGGTCATCCCGGTAAACCTAAATTGAAAATACAAACTGAAATATACATGGCAACACTCAGTTCCATTTTTTCTAATTGTCCGTCTGGCAACACTAGTTCTAGGAAAGCTTTTTCTCTGTACCCACGAAAGCTCTGCAATGCAGGCTATATTGTTGTTAAAGTTTTTATTTCATAACTAGCTTTTGCCCGCGACTTCGTCCGCGTGTACCTACTTTAGTTATCAGGGCATATGTTTTAATTAACCCCCGTTATAATTGTGACATGTGTATCTGTGCGTATAGCGAAGTACTGCCGTAAACGGTAGGTAACAGTTTTCTACAGTAGGTACCTACTTACTTCGCTATAAACAAATTTTTTTACTAGTTTTGAAGCTAGTTTATGAAAAGTTTTGTGCAAAGCACGAGAGTAAATTAATTATTTCGTATGCTTCCGGCGAGAACGAACCTTACTCTAGAACCCGAAGTATAATTCGAAATTGCACTGTATATAATATTTTGTAAATTAGGTAAAAGATAAATAAGAACGGTAAATCACACAAAAATCACGCTTCCTTAATATTATCGATTTTATTATGCACAACCCGATGAGTAATTTTTAAGTTATGTAGGTACTGCAATAAAATTGCAATTATTTGCAAATTTATTTCACACATCATTTTAAATATGTATTTAATTTCCACATTTTAGTTGTACATTTTGTATGAAAAACCCCCTCCCCTATTGAAGTTGCCAACATCATACGGATCATTTTAAATTGTGACCAGCCATATTTTTAGTCTAGAAATAAGGAAGTCTCATAGAAACTCCCCCCTAATAAGTCGAAAGCTACTTCTGCTTTCTTTATCTTTGCCTACGCAGATAATTTTTATTTGTATTCAGGACCCTAGTTAGTATACCAATTTTCATACTGCTAAGTCCAGAAATGAGAAAATTTCCATACAAACTTTACCCCCCATTATACCGCTTTAGGGGGAATTGTATCCATTTCACCTACACAGATAATTTTTGATTGTAATCGAGAACTTATACTCCTATTTTCGTACTTCTAAGTCCAGAAATGAGAAAATTTTCATACAAACTTTACTCCCCCAATTTCCCCTTTAGGGGGAATTTTATCCATTTTACCTTATTTTTTAATTGTAATTGAGAACTTATACAGCTATTTTCATACTTCTAATACCAGAAATGAGAAAATTCCATATAAACTTCACCCCCTTAGGGGATGATTTCTAAAAATCCTTTCTTAGTGCTCACTTTCATTATGAAAGGAACCCTTGTACCAAATTTCAAGTTTCTAGGCCCAGCGGTTTGGGCTGTACGTTTATATATAACCCAGTGTGTCCGTTTTGCCTTTTATGACTAGCTTTTGCCCGCGGCTCCGCCCGCGTAGTATTCGGTTATCGCGCGCTGTTCCCTCGGGAACTGTGGATTTTTCCGGGATAAAAAGTAGCCTATGTCACTCTCGGGCCCATAAAATATCTCTATGCCAAAATTCACGTCGATCCGTCGCTCCGTTACGGCGTCAAAGACGGACAAACGCACAAACATACAAATACACTTTCGCATTTATAATATTACTAGCTGTTGCCCGCGGCTTCGCTCGCGTTAAATTTGGGGTAACACAGATCATTTACTTTCTATGATCTTTATTTTCGTATTTTAATTGATTTTTCGGAGGATTATATTTGCAAATTATTGAATTTAAAAAACAACCTAGATGATCATAATTCGTTAAACTTTGTACCCCTGTTTCACATCTTTAGGTCAGGGGTGTAATTTTAGAAAACCCACGTGCTTCTTTTGCCCGCGACTTCGTACCTACGCGGCATAGGATTGTTCCCGCGGGATAGGAATAAGTAAATTCAAGAGAAAACCACACTGTCCGCGATTGAATTGAAACAGGCTTCTATTATTTCGGGTATCGATTTTTAAAAAGCTCTTACTAATAGTTTTTTTTAAATCCACTCTGTTTTTCCAGAGATTCCCCAAACAACCAAGAAGCAGAAAAAGTTAAATATTTCCTTTTCCCATGGGAATTTCGAAAAATCCTTACTTAGTGCACTCCTATGATACTTTATCTACATGTGTGCCAAATTCAGGTCTGTCAGCCTGTCCTGTCACAGTATACTGTTTTACAGGTATTGATAAATTTTGTTACGTAATGAGTTGATTGGTTTGGTGTAGGTACTTAATGTGTCCTCCTAATCGTTAAGGAGTTATACCTTCTCTCATCAGCTCACCTGAATAACCAGAAAGAATACAACTAAAGGTCTACCTATACGTGCATATGATGTTTAAAGAAACTTCTTCTAACTCGTTACCTCTAACCGTTAAGGAGTTTAACCTTCCATCATCAGCTCATCAACATGAGATGATGTCTGTCAGACGCAAATACTTAAATAACTCGAGATAATTATATAAAAAACGTTATGCGTGCCTACAAAATTTGAGGGTTGCCCTCGATTTCCCTGAGATTCCGTCATCAGATTCTGATTTGGTGACAATGGGGAGGAGTAGACTCAGAAGTAGATTTTATTTCGAATAAAAAATTATTTAAAAAATCGGTCCACAATTAAGCGAGAAATCGGTGAACAAAGATAAATAAATATATATAGCGGAATGCATAACATCCTCATTTTTTTGAAGTCGGTTAAAGAGCTTTTTGCAGCGTACGTGCAGTATATACATTTGAATTTTGAAATTTTAGCTTTCTACAACCACTAAAACGCAAAATCCTGTTTTTTTCCGTTACCATAAGAATTTCGGGAAATGCTCTATTAATGCTCCCTTACACTCTCCAAGGAACATACTTGCCAAGTTTCAGCTATCTACGACCAGTAAAAAAAAATCCCGTTTTTCCCTGTTCTCGTGTGAATTTTGGACAGTCCTCTCTCAGTGCTCCTATACATTGCCGAATTTTAGCTTTCTACCAGTAAAACGAAAAGTCCCATTTTTTCCCTTTCCCGTGAGAATTTCGGCAAATTATCTCTTAATGGTTCCACAATAATACTAATGCTGTTTAATGTAAATTGCAATAATACTAACGATAAACCCTGTTTTTTTCCGTTAACGTCAAAATTTTGGGAAATCCTTTTGTAGTGCTCCCTACACTCCTCCCCAAGGAACCTAAATGCCAAATTTGAGTTTTCTACGATCAGTAAAACGAAAAATACCGTATTTTCCCGTTCCCGTTGGAATTTTTGAAAGTCCTTTCTTAACGCTCTTCTACAATCCCAAAGCAACCTACATGCCGAATTTCAGCTTTCTAGGACCATTAAAATGAAAGATCCTGTTTTTTTCCCTTTCCCGTGGGAATTTCGGGAAATTATTTCTTAATGGTTCTCTTCACTTCTCAAGCAACTTACATGCCAAGTTGCTGCCTTCTGCGATTAGTAAAACGAAAAATCCCATTTTCCCGTTCCCGTCAGAACTTCGGGAAATCCTTTTGTAGTGTTCCCCTACACTCCTCAAGGAACCTATATGCAAAATATTAGTTTTCTAAGACCAGTAAAATGAAAAATCGATCCCGCTAAACTGAATATAAATCCCGTTTTTTCCTTATCCCGTGGGAATTTCCCAAATTCCTTAAAACTGTTTTTACTATTATAATCACCTACTTCTATGCTAAATTTAAAAAGTCTAGTAATTATAGTTCATAGAATTCAGTTAAACTGAATATATAAATCCCGTTTTTTTCCTTATCCCTTGGGAATTTCCAAAAATCCTGAAATCTATGTTTTATTAATGTAATACCTACTTGTGAATCAAATTTGAAGTTTAGTTAGTACAGTTACTGAGATAGGGTCACTCGGAATCGAATATATAAATCCCGTTTTTTCCCGTTACCGTTAGAATTTCCAAAAAATCCTTCCTTAGTGGATGCCTACATTGTATAAGGTATCTATGTGCAAAATTTCAAGTCTCTAGGCCCAGTGGTTTGGGCTGTGCGTTGAAATATCAACGACTGATTTTCGATTGACTTTGTCACCACATTACCCCTTTCAGGGGTTGAATTCTCAAAAAAACCTGAAACACGTGTTTACTTATTTGTTGTTAAGAGTACTCCTGTGAAGTTTCGAATAAAATAGTCTAACTAATCTTGTTTCCCCATACTAACTTTGGACCCCCATTTCATCCTCTTAGAGGGTGAATTTTAAAAAATCCTTTCTTAGTGCACCCCTAGACCATAAAAGGAACCTACGTGCTAAATTTGAAATCCCTAGAACCAGCGGTTTGGGCTGTGCGTTGATACATCAGTCAATCACTTTTGCCTTTTATATATATAGATATAGTATGGATAAACCAATATATTCCTACTATGGTATCTTATTAAACAATTATAATACGGTATTTGACAGCTCCTGATTTTGCCATATCTTAATATTACTATGAAAATATAGATATACAGATAGTGTTTAGCGGATTTAGTGATTTTTTGAAAAATCTATATACCTGGCTCTTTCTCAAACGCTTTTCTCTATGCAGCAAGTATGGCGGTACTGGCGTGTGACGTCACATGCCAGTATGTCTTTCTCGGTCTAATCTTGAATTTTAAACCTTTATAACTTTGTTATTTGTAAAGGTAGCTTAAAAAATATTTTTCTATTCGGTAACCGGCATTGTATAGTTTAAATTTATAAAACATATACAAAATAGTCAAATACCGTATCTGGACTGTATTTTTGTGGCCGCTACACTATTATCTATTCTGTGCCCCTACTTGCTAAAATAAAAGGTTCCTAACACGCAACTCGTGATTAAGTAGTAGTTCCTTGTAAACCTGATAAAGTAAATTTTTCGATGTTTTTTTTTCCAGATCAAAGTCATCTGAAGTGTCATATGAAGGTGCCTGCATCGGCAGGGTTTTGGAGATTTTTTGTGAAACATTTAAATATAATTATAATAAAATTGAAGACAAATTGCCTATAGCAATGTTGACACAAACATTCCAAAAATAGTTGATATGTAACCAATTATAAATAAGCTTTGTTATGCAAGTAAATAAATGAAAAATTCACTTGTAAATACTTAACATATATATTAAATATTAAGTTCATTATATTTTATAACACAAGCTGTATTGTTTAAGTTACTCATTGCTTGATTTATTGAGGTGTAACTATGAAATATAATAAAATTCTTATACATATCACTATATCTTTTATTTCATGTCTCTTATGGTATTCATAGCATCTTATTAATCACTTTAACAAGCATAGTGCATAATCAACCACATAAATCTACATAAAGATTCAACTTGGCTCCCTTTACAATATGGTACAAAATGTTTTTTTTTTTTATATGTTTCATATTTAATTAATCCTACATCAGTAAACAACAGGGGCCTGGAAAAGGTTAAACTGATGTGCATGATTTTTAAACATCTCCATTAATACTGATGTGGATTGGGTTATCCTTACCAATTTTCTTACTCAGCATTACAATAGTGCTCAGTGTGTTGTTTTAAGAAATGAGAAGAATTTTGAATAACAAAAATAAAAATATTACACTGTGAGGACAGGTACCATCAGCCAAATAAGTGGTCTATGAATTTTTAAACAAGTTCCTTTCAAATGAATATGTTGCTAAAGTTGAACTTTCAAGTTGACAGACACGTCTATTGGCATTATTGTTTTGTGACATGCAAACAATTATCAACTTTAGGGTGGTAGACCACATATTTGGCTGATGGTGCAATAGAGAGATCTCTCTCCAGGCAGATGTTATGGCTGGCTGGGACAGAAGTGTGAAGAAAGAGTGTCAAAAGTTGTATTTATGCATCTGAGTTGAGAAACTTTGATTGTGTGATGCAGGATGTTGCAGTTGTTCTCTGTGACGACTAGATGGCGCTAGAAGTAGCAACAACACTATAATTTCATTCAGAAATTATGATCAGTGTTTTCTTAGCTATCTTAGATATGTTAGATAGATAGCTATGTGAGATTTTGCTTGCCAAATTGTGGTAGAGCATACATAACAAGTATTCTTCTGTGTATGTTCCTGCAAAAATGTTCCTAATTTGATTTCATCTAACATTGTAAGTATATTTTTTACAATATGGATATAAATCCTTTTTTTTTCACTCATAAATCTGCCTAATTATGTCTGTAATTATTATTTCTTTATATCTGCAATAATTGTGAAGCCAAGACATATAAGTACTATGAGGCTACTATGTATAATTTTGCCTTGCAAGTTCTGGATTAAACTGAGAGTTATACTTTGGTTTTATTCTTGTAACAATGGGTTCTTGTTTTTTTGTACTTGCAGGATTAAGACCACTTAAGAATGTTTCTGTCTTGAGTTTCTCTTGCTGTTCTCGTCTCAAACGAGCTTCTCTTAGTTTAAGTAACTTTTTATGTTTCTCATCGTTTTCTGCTTTGAGCTTGTCTTTTTTGCTCTTATGTTTATGACTTCTTCTTTCATGTTTTTTATAAGTTTTTTCAGTTGGCTTGGATGGTTTGGATTTAGGTTCAGTGCTACTTTTTCCAGAGCAATGTTGGAGGAATTTATTAATGGGATCTAGTTTTTGTTTTGACTTCCAAGTAACTTCCCCATTTTTTATATCACTTTCACTTGTCTTTGGCTTCCCATCTGCATCTCTAAGAACTAACTTTTCATAAGTATCTCTAATTTCGCTTGATCTTGAAAATCTAGATGCATCTGGTAACACTTCATACCAGTTTTTCTTTTTAAGTGCTTCATTTGTGTCTTGTCCCAAATACGTAAGGTAGCCAATTTTTTTCTCATAGTCTTCCTTTTTATCTTTCGCTTCTTTGTCATGTTCTTTATTTGATGTTGTTACAGCATGTTCAGAGTCAGAAAATAAATTAATATGCTCTAGTGGTTTACTCTTTTCTGGCTGCTCAATGTCAACAATACCCAATTCTAACAATTTCTGTTTACTTTTATGTTTAAGTACACTAAGTCGGGCTTCTCGGTCTGCATTTTCAATTCTCAATTTCTCCTCTTTTTCCTTCTCTGCTGCTTCAGCTTCATCCTTTCTCACTCTCGCAATATTCTCCTTCGTCCTGACATGCCATCTGTAATTTTAAAAAATTAAATATAAATTGAACTATGATATGAAAAAAATGGACAAGGCCATCTTTAGCAGCACTGGACATTTCAATTAATGGGCCAAAAGCTGCACCCCCTGTTCCAGTCTATATACCTGCTATGGTTTATATTCCGTAAGTTATTTTGACACTAGCATCGACATCTAAGGTAAGGTATATAGATACCAACGCATTTTAGAAGGGGGCCCCGTCACTGGCCCAGTCAGGGGCCCTGGCTGGGCTCCAAAGTGATCAATGGATAAAAGGGTCCTGTGTGTATGGCAATCCAAAACTTCATATTTTCTATTCATATATTTTTCTTCCTTATCAATTCAGTACTATGTAACCATGAAAAATTACCTCTTTTTGGGAAGAATATTCATGATTCAGTGTTTTTTGTGATTATTTCAACCTGAATTCGTCCAAAATCTTCAAAGGAGGACAAAAAGTGCAGTGCACTGTACAGGAATCAATCAAAATAAATGAAAATTAGTTTGTTTCTAAACAAATAATTAAATTCACACAGATAGATACTAGCGATCACAGACTATAAGAGATCTAGCGATACCAGTGATGGACGATATACATCAAATATACATCGATGAATCGATGTATTTTAAACCCTCAATGTATAGTAACGATACGATGCATCGTATTGAACCGATGATAATACTTCAGCAGGGCTACTATGAAACTCTTTCCCGTCCGGATAATACCGGGATGGAAATACCGACCCCGTTTTTCGTGTACCCGCCCATAGAAGCTACTGTCAGTTTCTATGAGCGAGTACACAAAAAACAGATCCGGTATTTCCATGTCGGTGTTATCCGGGCCGGGAAAAAGTGTCACCTTTATTTCAGCTAATATAGATAGTTATAGATCTTCAACTTCAACTTTTTTGTTTAGTGGCAATCGGTCGCTTTTGGTTAGCGTCCATTACTGCCAATGACACCTGACAGCAGCAAAGTGTATATTTCAGTTTGACATTTATTATTTCAAAGTTAAGGTCCGGTTCACATTACCAAAAATATATGTTGTCAATTAAGGTGAGGGCAACACTAACACACTTTGTTCTTTTTGTTTCGGTAATTAGCTTGTGTAATATATTTTTTTTTAATGTAAGTCAATTTTTGACTAGCGTGAGTAGCGTGTGCGCATTATTGATGATAATGTGTATATTTTTGCGTTGATCTGTTTTTTTTTAACGCTTATGTTGGCTAACACTAACACGTTTGAAAAATATTTAGAAAGTTCTAGTCCTGGAAATATAAAAATCCACAAAATTTCAATTGTCTATGGATTTTGGCTTTAGATATAATACTTAATTTTATTAAATACTGATTAAATGCGTCATTTGAAAATATACTTTGTAGTTATTAGACGAAGGCAGACTTTAATCAACAAATTGATTCGATCATTGCAGATAGAAACGTAAAAATTCTCAACATATTAGCATAAAATGGACGCGGAAAAACTTAGCTTGATACTTTGGTGTTAAAAAATTGAGTGAAAATTAAGTGAAACCGATGAAGATTATATAGTGATTGTTTGATAATTCACCATGTTACTTCTTTCACCATGACCACATAAGTCATGTAACTTGTTTGAAACCCGGACTTTATTTTGTGTTACTACTAAAATCGAGTTGTTTGATTTATTTATGCTTAAAGGTTATAATACATAAACTTAAGAAACGAAATATGGAAGTTGTTGAAGAACATTTAGGACATAATTCAGTGGCTGAAGAGGTGCAAATAAGTGCAAGTAATGAAACGGTTGGTACCGCGGAGGATGCTGGTGTTTCCCACAAGTCGAACGGTGTTGCCGAACTCGATGCCACGGCTAATCTCGATTTGGCGGCTACTGAAGACTGCGCAGCCCCAGATCTAGTAAATGTTGATAGCACAGCATCTCATAACGTTACGTCCTTGGTGATGATGAAAAGTTGCGAATCAGCAACAACTGTATCTGAAAATCCCTCTGCAGTAGAGTCTGAAGTAGTGGACTCCACTACAGATACTGTTAATCACCAGGACATTGAAATACAACCTGATAATGAGCCCACATCAAGAATCGATGAAGAAATTTCAGAATTATTTGTTGAGAGTACTGAAACTGTTGTAACCCATAGTGATTTACCAGTGTCTGAGGAATGTTTGATAGATAATGCGGAACCAAATGATGCAGTACAGTTCAAAACTGAAATTTTAGTGGAAAGAAATGAGAATGATGTTAATGAGACTGATCAAACTGGTGTAAACAGTGAGGTGCTTGATTCCTCGAAGCATATTCTTAGCGAGTTGAGACAAAATCTAGAATTGAGTGATGTACTGCACTCTGAAGTAGATAATATGGAAAACAATAATGGTTCTACAAGGGAAGAGGTATTAAACAAAGAGGAGTTGCTGGATATATTGGAAGGAAATGATGTTGAACAAGCTGATGATCAGTATGTGAAGATCATACAAGCAGATCATTCTAATATTAAAACTGTAGAAGCTCAGATGGCTTTAAAACAACTGACTAGGTTAAAATCAACATCAAAACAGAGAAGAAGCTTTGAAAGGTTACCACGCAAGAAAAAAGGTGACAAAAAGTTCTCACAAAATAACAGTAGTACCACTGAAACTAAATTGAAAACAGAAAAAGCATCTGAAGTATCTGCTGATGAGAGTGAGACTAGTTTAGAGCAGAGTAAAGGAAAAAAAGATAAGAAGATTGTAGGTGTAGCTGGTTATGTATCAGATAGTAAAATTAGTAAGAAAGATAAAAAACAATCAGAAATGACATCAGGAGGAGAAGAAGTGGTTCCAGTAGAATCAGCTAAGAGTAAAAAAGAAAAGCAAACATCAGTAACAAGAACAGATGAAACAGAATCTTTGCAATTAGATACTAAGAGCAAGAGAAATAGAAAGGCAGTTGATACCAGTTCCAAAGTATCAGAAAACCCTTCTTTGGAAAATAAGGCTAAAAAAGATAACACTGTTACAAGTAAAGGTAATGCAGAAGTAAGTCAAAACAATGATATATTGGAGAGTGAAAGTAATAAACCAAATAATATAAAGGAAAACATTGTAAATGTGTTGGTAAGAGACTGGGAAGATGATGACCATGAACCATTAAAAGATGTTGCTACTGAGAAACACTTAGAAGAAACGGAAAATCTTGTTAATTCTACTGAGCAACTAACAGTAGCTCAGGAGGTTGTAGTAGATCATGAACCCATTGATGGGTCATCTATGGATTCGTCTGCAAGTTTTGTCAGTGAGGGACAAGCCATGGCAAATAAAAGTGGGGATGAGAGCCAACCACAGCGCAGACTTGGTAGAGTTATAAAAAAGAAGGTAATATTTGATCCAGATAATCCTGATACATTTACAAAAGGTAAACTAACCAACAAAAACAAAGAAACATCTGACAAAGAACAACCTACCCCAAAAAGAAGTAAGATTGAAGTTCAACAAATGCCAAAAGCAAAGTCCCCGCCTGGAAAATTACACTGGAAGAAGCCTCCACCAAAAGCAAGTAAACAAACAAAAGACTAACAGAAGTGGATAGATTGCTGATGGACGAAGGAGCTGTGAACATGATATACCAGCTTACTCCTGAAGCCCCAAAAGGTAAAAAAAATATGAGGACCAAAGCAGAGTTTATTAAGAAAATTCAGAGCTCAACACCAGAGACTAAAGAAATGAAGTTTAGAGAAAGAAAGAAGGAAAGCATCAAGGGTGAAGAGGCCGAAGCTAAGAAAATAGCAGGAGGGAAACAAAGAGGATCCCTGAGTAGCTCAGTTAAGTCAATATCGGTTTGTGAAGATTTTGAAGCTCACAGTGCAGATGACTCTATTATCTATCGCCGTCATTCTTCAAGCTCTTACTCCAGCAACTGTATGAGTCCCCTGCGTGTGAACGAGCTGGACTCGAACGGCGCGCCAGGCGCTGCGCGTGTGTCACGGCAGCCTTCAGACACTCAAAATATTTCCATTGCTGATGAAGAATCTGTCAGCCAAATATCTGATGTATTCATGTTAGATGTGAATGCAACTTCGCCAAATGAAGTTATAAATAAAACAGATTGTTTGTCCATCAAACAAAAATTAAACTCTAAACTGTCTCATGTTCTAAGCAAAAGAAAACGTGAGAGTATGAAGACTGACAAACCTGCTAAGCAGAAAAGAGTCTCTGCTAAACATGATGAAGAAAAGAAATCATTGTTAAGAATGAGGTAGCAACAGGATTGTCCAAGCTCAAGACATTGACTGTTACATTTGATAATAATCTAGCTGAGATTAGCGTTAAAAGAAAAGAAGATCAGCAACAGTACAATATTCAGGTTTGTAAATCATTTAAATTAATCATGTTTGTAATTAATGTGCATATATATATATATTTATAAGTTTTTTTTTGTTGACAATATTATAATTTTTCAGACGCTGAGGGATTTAGATACTGCCTTCGCATGTATTGACAGAATGGATCATATAGCTGTGACGTTGCTGACTTCTGAATGTGGCACTTTATGTTCATCATTAGATTTAAGTTCCATATTAAATGACGAAATGGAAATAAGGACCACAAATGCATTCAGTTATGCAGAAGCTATAAGGTACTAGAATACAAAAATAACACTTTTTTTGTAAAAACAAACTCATATTCCATTCCAGTAGCTTTTCTGTTTCATTTTGTTCTTACTCATTGAAATTAGTACATTCAAAGAATCATTTATTGAGTCTACACCATTCAGTTTTACTAGGTTGGCGCTCAGCGGGTTTGTCAGTTGCAGTAGCAGCTTTTAGAGTAATTCAGTGATTTAGTTTGATTGCACACACTTAACACAACTTTAAAATTGGTTTGCAATAAAAACAAATGCGCTTGAATAAAGACTTGGCTTTAAAGGTCTTGTTACCATGCCATAAAATCCAAAAAAAAACCAATTGTTTCTATACACTAATAATAATAAAGTAATAATTTATGTGTAATGTATGTATGTTTTTTATAATTCTGAATTCCACACCTGAAAAACTTAGTTAAAATTCTACAAAAAATCAGAAAAATCTAAATATCTCTGAAATTGATGACACTTGCTAGGGTTCTGTTTCTGTTTGGTAGCAGGTGACCTGCCCACCTCCCTTTTAAATTAGTTGTGTAACTTGAGGAACAGGAGCCAGAGATGCTGATGAAATAATAAAAAAAAACTAATGTTGTAGGTCGTTGATGAGCACAGTGGAACAGCACAGCAAGCTGCTTTGCTGCGGCGTGTGGGGCCTGTGTTCCGGCGTGGGATTGGCGCTGGCGGCGCTAAGCGACGTGGCCGTGGCGTCAGAGTTCGCGCGCTTCGCTCTCGAGGACGGCCGCGTGCCTGTGCCGCTCGCCACCGTCGCCTTTACTTCGCACATACGCCGATTTCCCAAACCCTTGGTAAGTCTTCCCTGTCACCTTGTTCATTGCGTGTGCTACCAGGTAAACACTGTGGTGAGCGTCTCGGCCGCGCCATGAACAATAAAAACGCTCGCAAGCGCATGCCCGTCCGCGTGTAGTTCGCGACTTAAGGGCCTCAGCATGAAAATACTTACTTAGGTACTCCACGGACTCAACGACCTGAAGTGGATACGATTTGACGCCAAGGCGCCCCATCTTCTCTTACTTCTTCCTTCCAGTTTATTTAGTTTATGAAAATAAATAATAATTTATTTTTCCTGGTTTGAATTAAATAATAGACTTCAATTTTATTCTGTGGTATTTATTTATTTTCATGTAGGTACGCCATAGGTTAACCTTATTTTGCCTGGTGCCCCATTTGAGATTTTTTTTTTCCGAATCTTTCCCTTTTAGTTTACTTACTAAGTTTCTCTGAGTGTTCTACCACTGCCCCTCTGAAAGCTTTCAACGCTCACAAGGGTGCACATTGAGAACCGCGCGTTATAGTTAAGACTTTCTGTAACAGCTTTGTTATTGTAGCTTTATAAAAAGTAAGATGTTCAATGTCAGTAAATTTAATAATCACAATGTGTCTAATAACGATAATTATGGATGATTGTAATTGGTTACCTACCTGGCGTACCTTAATTAGGTCCTAGCCAAGATGCCTATGCAAACTTAAACGCTACCACGCGCGACCGAGTTTCTATTTCAAACCTAATAGCACTTCTAGGCATCTTGTTACTAGTGGGATGCTTATTGATACTAAGCGGCCCCTTAATTCAAACTAAACTAAATGAATTCCACAGCTAGACAGTCTGGTAGTGTTTGGGCACCAGCTGTCAGCGGCAGAAGCGCTGGCGGGCGGGCTGCTGAGCCGCGTGCTGTGGCCGCTTCGCATCGAGAAGCAGCTGCGAGAGCTCGCGCGGGACATCGCCAGCCGGCCTCGAGGGTAACTAAATCTTCACTTATTAACTTATTATAATAATAAATATCTGAAGAGTTGTCAGACTTAATTGGCATTGGGTAGGCATATGTGTGTGGGTCAATACTAGGATAGGCAGCTTAGATTGCGCCGCGCACCGACCGCTTCACGCACGCAGCAAGCCGCGCACTGCTGTCCCTCCTACACCAAGGTAGGCACTGCAGGCGCTACCTACCTGCTGCCTAGGTACTCATGCAATGGGTAGAATAAATTGCTTGTAGAACCGACGGCCGATGGGCACTAAGACGAGCGCGCTAGAGTGGCGATCGCGAATTGGAAGACGTAGCGTCGTAAAGCACCCAACAAGATGGACCGTCGACATTCCAATTACAGACTGACAACTACAACAACAACAACTACTGACTGAGTCTGTCTTCAGTCCCACGATTGGTATTTCTCTTACTTTTCGCCATCAAACAAGTCGTATACATTTACATTTAAGTTTAAATTGCAGCCAACCAAAATATAAATATCTGCCCTGACCCATTGATCGAACCTCAAGCTCTGTAGTCAGGTTCTCTAAACACTCTGATATCTAGTCGACAACAACAAACACTAGCTAGTGTCAAGGGCAGACCTCTTGAGGGGAGGTTTGACCTTAAAGGAGGCCTAGTAAGTTATTCTTTGAGTAAACAATAAGACTTTTAACCATTTTTTAATTAAATATTGAACACAAAAAATAACAGGCCTAATTTGACAAAATTAAAAGTAAAAGTATTACGAGAATCTCAGGTAGTTGATTCAAGCGATTTTATGAGAGGTGGTTCTGATTATTCGGTACTCACTGGCCTACACTTCCCTGGAGTCGGAGAGAAGAACCCGGAGCGAAGAGGCTGGCCACAGCAGGGGGGCCTGGTCCAGCTGAGTGGTCGTCGGTGCCCGAGGTCAAAAGGGGCCTTAGGGCGGCAGGACGCGAGCAGCCTGGACAAGTGTTCCACGCCGGAACGATCAGGGTCTGGACGAGCCAGGAAGGATGTGCAGTACTCCGGAAGTTAAGGCCGTCAGGGCTTAGTGTCAGGTTAGGGCGTAAGGGCCGCCTGAGCCGTGAGAAGCTTGTAGGCCGAACGGAGCTTTGAAAGTTGTACGAAAGGTTTGTAAGCCGTACAAAGGTGTGGATTGAAAGCCGTACGGAGGTGCCCCTGTATTAGGTGTGTCCGTTGTGGTCCAGTGTAGATTGTTTGCCAGTCCACTCCTTCTGCGCGATGGCCCAACTCTAGGGTGTGCTGAATTGCAGTGAGTGGCAGAGACAATCATAGGAGTTACAGGCAGGCAAAGGAAAGTGATTCTAGTTTTATATAAATTATTTAAAAAAAACAAAAGGTAAAAATAAATAGCCTAAGTGACCGTTAAAATTTGAAATACAACAGTTCACTAAATACCGTTAGAAGATTACATTTGAAATTAAACGTTTACTTAGCTGAGTTTGAATTTATTTTTTAACACCTGTAAGCATCCGTTGTATAAAGTAATAAGCATTAACATAGGTCTGAGTTTATAACAACGGATGAGAAGAAATTAACAAGTGTTTAAAATATTAAGTATAAGAAATGTTTGAAATAAAAGATTCCCTGGCCAGGGGAAGCCTTCAGTTCATTACACAATTAAATTAAAAGAAAATAATTCTAATAAAATACACAGAAAACACAAAGAGTTAAATATCGGAGAACTTACCAAGTCTGGCGTATGGAGCTTTCGAGGAGAGCTGTTTAGTGTAGTGTAAGCTGTTGAATGTGTGTTTTACAGCTGTGCTCAGCTTTAAGGGCGAGAATATTACAGTTAGAATTCCCCGGTCACAGCTGATCGACAGCACCCCCCTTGGCCGAAAAAACGGTCAAGGGTGAGTTGATTATAGATATATTTTAGTCGTACAAACTCGTGTAGTAAATGAGTGTAATAAAATGCCTACTTTTATAAATAAATAAGTAAATAATAAATAAATATTAAATACATATTATTACGTAAATAAATGAGTCAAGAGAAAACTACGGTGGCGACCTCTAGAGTTCGTCCGTCATTCTGCTCAGAGATCCCCTTATTGAAATAAGCGCCTCTAGCTTACACTGACTAACTAACAGATGTCAGCGATCGCGCTATGTGCATCGTGGACAGTACGCGCCCGTCCCTCCAAAAGAAATTTGAGCCTCATAGCAAATTTCGATAAAAAAAAATACACTATGACATAACGCTTACATACGTCGTCTCTCATACTATGATCATACTTCTACTCTCATGTCGGGTCAAACAACAACAGAGGCTTGTTGACCCTTATGTCAAAGGAATAAAATGTGTTAATGGAAGGTGGACGTTGTATGCATTCATAAAAATGTAATTATAGACATTAATTAAATCCGTG
>NC_133488.1:14770162-14826274 GCF_025370935.1 Choristoneura fumiferana | reverse complement strand
ACTTGACACCAAATGATCCAGTCCCAAATTAAGCAAAGCTTGTACTATGGATACTAGGCACCAGATAAACATACTTACATAGATAAATACATACTTAAATACATATTAAACAACCAAGACCCGAGAACAAACATTCGTATTATTCATACAAATATCTGCCCGGCCGGGAATCGAACCGGGACCTCAAGCTTCATAGTCAGATTCTCTAACCACTTGGCCATCTGGTCGTCAAATCTTTGCTAAATGAATTAAACTTTTACCACTGTGCATTTTTGTTTTCTACCAGGGTAAAATAGAAGGTGTGAATAGAGATTCATAATAGGTACTCAGGTCATGATGTTCGAACATACGTTATCAAAATAACAATCCACGCGTTTCGGCGCTCCTTCTCTAAGTGCAGCTTTAATGTTAACGGTCTTATAATTGAACGCACGGTCAAATCCCAATTCATTTTCCAAAATTGACATTTATCATCAGTACCCGCAAATCCAATGACACGGCAGCCTGGAGCATAATCTTATATAGAAGAGACTGTACAGCCAACTACCAAAATATGTCTTTAACTATATTTATCTAGCACCAAAAATTTAAAATTATTTTAATTCATAGTTTTATTTTAGTATCATGAAAGTATTGAACAAATACTCAGCGACACAAAATTTGGCCCACTCTACATACAAAAGTACCTATTCTTGCATAGGTACATACATTAGAGGGCTAAATCTTTTGCTGTTCAATAAGTATAATTCTTTCACCGTACTCAACGCAGTTAGGTGAAAAACTTGAGAAGTGCAGCGATAGAAATAAACATACATTATCGTGTGTTTTTAAAGAAACTACCTAATATTTTACCGATCTGACCAACATGAGAGCCAACTGCGCCTGCTGCACCTGTGATAGCAATGGTTTCACCTGCTTTTGGATATAAAATTTCCTTTACGCCAAAATAAGCAGTATTTCTGGAACAAATTTAACGAATAAACTTCATGCCAATCTAAAGAACTGCAGTTCGTAGACTGAAGTCTACTGAAACGTTTACTTTTATCTACCCTGGCATTCCAAGCACTCCCAAGCCAATTGACACAGGATGTGAGCCTACATCAGGCAAAAGAGTGATTGGCATAAATCCTATAGATGGAGAGACTTTCGGGTTGCAGATAGTATGTGTCCGCCATCCAAACGATCCAACTACGTATTACCGACAGGATACTGTTCATTACGACTTTCAATTATCCTGAAAAAGATGTAATACTGGTTTTTAAAATTTTAAAGATAAGTTTAGAACTAGATTAAATAAATAAATATCACGGGACAATTCACACCAATTGACCTAGTCCCAAAGTAAGCTTAGCAAAGCTTGTGTTATGGGTACTAAGCAACGGATAAATATAATTATATATATATATAGATACATACTTAAATACATATTAAACACCCAAGACCCGAGAACAAACATTCGTATTTTTCATACAAATATCTGCCCGACACGGGAATCGAACCCGGGACCTCAAGCTTCGTAGTCAGGTCTCTAACCACTAGGCCATCTGGTCGTCTAAATAAATTAAAGTAAAATAAGCGAATACGTACTTGGCTACCTGCCCCCCTATCATGTCAGTTGGCAATTTGTACCCAATCATATAAGCACGCATGTATGGGTCGATACTCAAGTATTCTGCTTCAGTTAGAATTTCTAAAAAAGTATCAAAACGCATTAAGTATCAGTCATATTTCAAAGTTCAAAATATTTTAGTATGACGGTTAATTTCAATATACTCGTACGTAGAAATGTAAAATAATTGATTCAATTTTACTTTGCTTCTCCGCTACAAACCGTGCACCACAGTTAAGATGCAAACTCAATATCCGCTCTTATAAGTACATCAAACAATACATATGTAACACAGGTTCAACTATGACTAACACCACGTAAATTACTCAGGCGTTACGAACTCTCTGCGAGCTTAATATTAAAACTTAGTTAGGACACAGCCACCCACTCATATCATATTATATGTCGCATGCTCGCATGGACTTATCTGTGTTGCACGGTTCGTAGAGTAGAAGAGAAACAAAGTATTAGTATGGTTCATACATACCTACATACAATGTAGATAGGACAAACTACCGTGCAGACAGTTAGCATCATGATAAACTAACCAACAATAAGTTGGAAAACTCCCGACTTTGTCACTTCAAAGGTCAATATCTCATAAAAGGCAAAACCAATTTTGATGAAACATGTCTAAGAACTATCGCTAGAGAAAGTGGTTTCAAATTAAAAAAAAAACGCTTATAAATCGCTCCAGCCGTTTAAGAACTACGGTGCCACTGCCACAGGCAGACACACAGACACACACACACACACACACACACACACACGCACGCACGCACGCACGCACGCACGCACACACACACAGAGACACACAGACAAACAGACACACATAGCGGTCAACCTTAAGTATAACACCCCTCTTTTTGCGTCGAGGGTTAAAAATCATAAAGATCCTAGATATCCTACCTCCATCTTTCAATTCCGGAAGATCTTCCTCGACAATTTCAAAGTCACTCTTTTTTGGTTCTCCTTGAAAATATTTTGTAAGTACATATTTTTGTGCTCGTATTTTGCCTGCGACGCTGGAGTAAGCTCGTTTAGTGTAGAATAACGTAGAAAACCCCAGTTTAGTAAGCATCTTGAAAGTACTTCTTTCTGTAAATATTTTTAAACTGTTTATTATAAATCAGAATATCATTACAAAATTTTATAATTACTAGCTAATAATCTTTATTAATAAATTCGTTGTTTAAACACACCCAGAATTTTAATATTAGGTACTAAAATTACGTCGATTGCAGTGGCTGTGGTTACGAGTGGACTGAAGTATAAAGTATCAAATTCGTTTAGTTATCTATAAATTAGTTTAATTGACCACACACAAAAAAGTTATACAAGTATTTCGTAGATTCGGTTTATGTGCACCAGTGTGCGTGTGCAGTACTTTCCGGAATAAGTACACTGAACCGCTTGCAAGCGGTGTAAATGGCACAGACTAATAAGAGATATAAATGGCATGGGTACGTATTATAATATATAAATTTAAAATACATATCGGTTGAATACATACAGTTGAAATATCGAAATTATAAATTACACTGACCGCTTGAAAGCGGTGTAAATGGCACAGACTAATAAGAGATATAAATGGCATGGGTACGTATTACAATGTATAATTTAAATACATATCGGTTGAAATAGATACAGTTGAAATATCGAAAATTATAAAATATAATGCATCAAAATAAAATATATAAAGTTATTTGACATAAGTTCTAAACGCATAAGCTTGAAATGCATAGTGGTCAAAATATAGGTATAATAGTTACAATGCATATTGGTTCTTAGTCATATGGCACAAAATGCATATTTTGATAATGTATAAGTACGTTCAAAATCTATACAGTATGTTTTCTATAATGGTTGAAATACATACTAGACACTGAATTTTCACAAAGAAAAATGCATATAATATAATTCTGGCACTCGCCGGCCGCTGCCGTGGCACGCTCGCTTCGCTCGCTCGGCTCGTGCTTGTTTGGTCATAGTTGAACCTCTACGCTCGTCGCACCTAAAGTTTCTATTCAATTAATGATCAGACTTTAGTTTAACATGCAAGGTCTTATTAAACAATACTGCTTCCGATCAGTCGGTATCTTATAGGTTAGGTTAGGTTAGAGTTTTGTCCAGGCGCGAAGCGCTTAACCACGCTGAATAGGAGCTCCGCGAAGCGGAGCTCCGTCGACATTGTCTTACAGTCCTTAATTTTTCAGAATTTAACATGTAAATACAACGTAAATAGACTGGAGATGATGATGAACATGGGCATTATATCGTATGTATTTTGACCATTATGAAAAACGTACTATAGGAATTTTAATTGTTATTTCTTTCAACTATTATATATTCTGATTGTATATATTTTGAACATATACATTGTGAACTTAGTCATTTTAATTGTATGTATTTCGACCAATATAAAAACGTGCTTTATGAATTTTGATTATTATTTATTTTAACCATTATATTTTCTAATTTTCGGTATTTCAACTGTATGAATTTTAACCGATACGTATTTTAAATTTACACATTATAATACGTACCCAAATGGCATTCAAGCGTTTATAGGTTTGGAGTTGATAGACGCATGGCAAGCGTGTAAATGTAGCATAAGATCAAAGTCTAAGAACTTTCTACATTTTCTTACACTGTGATAAGATTAACTTCCTTCCTCTAAGCTATCTTGGGCAAAGGTTTCTGGGAAATTGTATACGTGAAACAGATACAAAATTACATTCAAATCTATTGACAAAAGGACTTTAGTCTCTAAGACATATTCTTAAATCAATGATTATTATATCATAGACAGAGATGTTTAGTTAGATATAGGTAATTCTTTTTCGCATTCGCGAATCCCTCGCAATGCCTTCCTTACTTCAAATATTAACTAAACTGCGTTTACAATAATAAGTTTCTGGTAAGTAAAAATTTCATTTTTAATACAAGCTTTTTTGCTGACTGTACTTTTTGTTGACTGTACTTGTGTTGTCACCCACCCAAACTACATTTGCATACCTACCAAATTTCAAGTCTATGCCATTAACCTTCCATTACCGTTTCCGTCTTTTTTTTTTTTTTTTTTTGTTACTGGACTTGGGCTTTAGTGTTGCCCTTAGCCATTTTCAAGTTAGGGAAATTGGACGCGGGAAAGGGTAGTTTGTAGACGGAATTTGGAATATAGAAGGTCAGGGTAGTAGAACACAAAGGCAAAATAAATTACATAAATTTGTAAATACTATACTTTAATATCATTTTTAGAAATAAAGGATGCAATTATATTATATATATTGGGAAAGGTGAGCAAGGAAATATGCTTGTAGGTAGAGGTATATTGTGGGATACTAATGATTCCAAAAACGAGTTCTGTCATATAAATGGACAGGATAGAAAGATGTGATTTAGGTCAGCCACCGCGGCTCCACATTCACATGCTCACTATTGATTATGTTGAATCTAAACAGATGAGAAGGGGCGCACGTATGGCCCAGTCTCATCAGAGTCAATATGGATGTTTCTCTTCTGCCTAATTTTGAATTATAAAACCATGGTCTCAGTGAATTTTGTTGTAAATTATAATAATAATTTCCGGTCTCTAGAGAACTCCAAACCAACTCCCAGGAGTTCCGTAAATACCTTTTAGGAAGGGCTAGGAGATCATGGGTGTAATTTTATAGGGGAAAGATCCCCGAATGAACGCCTCGAGAGCCAGATTGTCAGCTTTCTCATTTCCATAAATCCAGAATGACTTGGCACCCAGACAAACTGAATCTCGAGACCTTTGATACTGCACTCGTGTAACAGAGCTCTAATATCAAAAAATATGGGATATATATTTTTTAGTTTAAATGGAGGATGTAGTAATGCTTGTAAGCACTTTTTGAGTCTGAAAAGATTACGGATTTTCCTAATTTCATCAAATGAATATATTCAATAGCTTTGAAAAGCCCATAAGCTTCACCAGTAAAAACTGAGGATTCTGGGGAAGTTTAATTTTTTGCACAATATTGAACTGGTGGTGATACACTCCAACTCCCACACAGCTAGATAATGTAGGTTTGGATGCATCTGTGTATATAATGCCATCCAGACCAACGGACATCAAGGAAATGGTTGAATAATGACTTTGCACTTGAAGTATTCTTTATAAGACCCAAATCAAGAAATACCACTGGCTTAAGTAATAAACTTCAAATTTACTATATAAAGGAAGAGTTGTGTATCGATGGGTAGAACTTGACAGAGGTAGAAATTTTAAGTAACTGTTGATGATAAAAGGAGGACTCTTATTGCGCCAGTGTGAAGATGTTTCTATTTCTTTTTGAAGAGAGATAATTTAGGTATAATGGGATGATTTGAAAATTGCATGGAACGGAAAATAAACCTATCTGCTAGGAATTGCTGTCGTAAATGTAACGGTGGATCGACACATTCCACCTGCATCGCATTAACAGGGCTAGTTTTCATGGCTCCCAGTATTATTCTTAATGCCTTGTTTTGGATTTTATTAAGAATTTCAAATGCGGTATCTGTACCTGGACGAAGCAAAAAAGACCCGTAATCCAATACACTTCTAATGACAGCATTGTACACTAGTTTTAGGTAAATGGATGACTACCCCACCAAACTCCAGCCAGACATCTTAAATATTTAGAGACCGTTCACATCTAATCTTTACATATGTGCAATGAGCTTTGGCCGAGAGTCTACTGTCAAAAACTACACCTAAATATTTAGCTTCGTTGTTAAGTGGAATAAATGCACCATCATAAACTAGATTCAAATCACACTTCCTTGTTCTGGTTGAGAATAAGACCGCTGTTGTTTTAGTGATTGATAGCTCCATACCATTTGTATCTAAGTAGCACTTCAGTTGCTTAAGATTGGTATTTAATGCTGCGCAAGCGTTACTGACACTGCTATCTGCACAGTACAGTACCAAATCATCAGCGTATTGTATGGATAATACAGGGTTTACTAGAATAGACGGAAAATCATGAGTATATACATTAAAGAGTAATGGGCTTAGAACGGAACCTTGTGGTAAACCTTTCCAAACAGTTCTGTATAAAGTTTCAGAATCTAAGACTAATTTTATAATCCTTTCGTGAAACATTGCTGAAATTATATTAATGAGGCGTGTCGGAACACCCAATTTTACCAATTTATTTATAAGTATCTCTATATTTACATTGTCATATGCCGAATTTATGTCCAGAAAACATGCTACTACCGATTTATTCTGAGAAAAAGCTAATAATATATCCGAAACCAGTAAACCAACGCAATCTGATGTGCTTTTATTTTTGCGGAAACCGAATTGGTTGTCCGGTAGAGTTTTTTTTTGTTTCAATAACCACTCTAGGCGGTTTTAACCATATGTTCCAATATTTTAAGTAAAACGGTCGATAAAGCTATTGGCCGGAGTGAATTATGATCATTCCGGGGTTTATTTGGTTTAGGTAATGGCAACACCAGCTGTGTTTTCCATTCAGGAGGAATATTGCTGAAATAGGCTTGTGCGCGCTCGGTCACTGAGCGGATCGCTCCAAACTAGTACAATCGCTCAAATGTACTAGTTCGGTCTTTTGGCTCTTTTAGTTCACTAGTACACTGAAAGAAACGATGCTCCTTTGACCGAATGAATGAATCCGAGAGCTTGGTCCTATACCTACCACGAAGCGCAAAAACTTGAACTTCGTATGTTTCCGTCCCGCTGACGCTTATGTCATTTAATACGCGAGTGAAAGAGACGGTGCGATACGAACTTCGATTTACGAGTTTCGTAGTAGCGCCTCTGCTCCGAGATTGGAGAGTCGAGGTTCGTGTGGACAGGTAAAATAATATTACAAAACAAAATAATCATGCATGCAAATAGATTTGTCACTAAATTATTTCTGTATAAAATTACATGTTATTTGATTTCCCTTCATACTTTACTTACAGGCTTAGGACTGTCATTCTATTATTCATCAAGGAGTATTAGAATGGCGTATTTCAAAATCAAATATTTACATTGATTAGCTGATTTCCTTTTTTTTTTTTTTTTTTTTTTTTTTTTTTTTTTGTTTTTTTTTTTTAGTTTTTTATATTATTTACATGTTGCTGTGTAAAAATAGCATTTGTGTAACTTTTTCGGGTTTTAGAAGAGTCCGTCTTTGGTTTAAAACCTGACCCGCACTGGAAAAAACCCTTTCGCAAGATACTGAAGTAGCTTGCATTTCCAGCCGCTTTAGCATATACTGATATACCCTGGGATATATCTCCTTTTTTTTATGCCACCATTTTAATGGATCGTCCTTCCTGGGTAAATACGGCTCCCTCATATAATGGTCATATTCGCGGATTGCCGCAGCAGTATTGTTTTCAGGTCTGATAATCATGGCCATTTCTTTATCGAATTCATCCCAGATGCTGGCGACTTGGGCATTCTGCGGTTCCGTGGATGATGTTGTGAATGTGGCAGAGCCAAGGCTTGGTGCAGCTGTGGCGGATATATTTTCTTCCTGTTGTACCTGTGGCAATTTGACTTCACAAATCCGCCGTTTCAGTAATTCACTCGCTTTTAAAAAGGAGTCTTCAGTACGAAACCCCTTTTTTTTAAAGCGCGGATCTAGGATGGTGCTGTCTGCGTATAATGCATTTTTCTCTAGATCGTGAAATCTTAGTCGCAATTGTTCCTTTAATGTTGCGACGAAAACTGTGATTTCATCGACCTCGTACTGCTGCGCTGTAAATGCAGCTAAATTTCTTTCCATTAGCTGCACGAACACCAAAACCTTCGACAAGGTCACCATTTTGTCAGCGCTCACTTCTGTTGTTATTTCATAGAAGGGTTTTAATATTGGTACAACTGCCTCAATAATGGCCCAGTGATGCGGCTGGAGCAAGAGATCTTGTCGCATAATTGCTGCTAGTGTTGTAATGACTGCATTCTGTAGACGTAACACCCGCTCCAACATGTCGTAGCAGGAATTCCATCTTGTGGGGCATTCTTGCTTTAATTTAAGTGGTGGTAGGCCCATCTGATTTTGTGCCTCCAATAGTTTATGGAGCCCATTGGAACTTCTTTTAAAAAATTCCACAATGGCCTTTACCTTACCGACCACTTCGCTTATGTCGGTAAGTGCCCGCTGAACCATCAAATTTAAGGAGTGCGCGAAGCACCCTATGGGTCGCCAACCGCCCATCCTAATAGCAGTCGTGATATTAGCGGCATTATCACTCACGATGCTACCTATTTTATGAGATATTTGCCAATCGCGAATTATGTCTTTTAGAAAAGACATTAAATTTGCACTTGTGTGCCGCTCGTTGTATTTTATACACCCGAGTAGCACCGAAGAGAGCGTGGTGGTACGCTCGTCTATAAAATGAGCCGTAACCGCTATATAGCTTTCTGTTGTGGTCGATGTCCAACCATCCGTTCCGAGGCAAACAGCGGGTGTATCTGCTATTTTCCTTTGGATATCCTGAAACACTTCCATGTAGATTTTTGGAATCAAAGTGTTGGATAGTGTTTTCCTGGTAGGCAACTGGTATCCGGGCAATGTGATACCATTTCAATAAATATTTTAAACTCCGGTTCTTCCACTATACGCAAAGCGTGATGGCCCTTTACCACCATTTTGACCAACTGTCTATCAATTTGTTCGACTTTACGCGTCGATGGTGGTTTTCGAAAATAGTTACTTATTGGTAGAGTAGTACCAGGACCCGGCCTCGCGTAAGTAGATGTAGAAGTTGACGCCAAATTCATAGTGGATGATGAAGGCACAGCTGATGACGTTGACGGTGCAGCCGCCGCAGTCGCCGCACTAGTTGTTGGCAAATGCTCTTCGTTCGATAATTCTTGTGCCGGTTGCCTTTGAACACATAAAGGTATGGTCGGGTGTTTGTTCTTCATGTGTCTACTTAAATTTCCTAAAGAACCGCTTTTTATGCTCAAATACAATCCGCAATAATTACACTTGGCTCGAAGTTGGTCCGCATCTTCGTTGTAGTGAAACCAAACATTGCTTCTTTTACCTTTACTCGGAGCCATTTTAAAATATTCAACTTTTTGTTATTATTTTCACTATTTAAGTATTTACATTAATTTTAAAGTTTTTCCTAAAGTACAAACGAATATTTACACTATATATACACTAACAAAATTTAAAACTACAAACATATTATAGACACTCCACAGTTTATTATTTACACTATTTACAAAATTAATAAAGTATCGTCCATTACCGATAAAATCAAAAACTCACAGTAAAATGTCTGAAACATAAGCAATAATTCACATTTAACGCAACGAATTTAAACTTTCTTTGACGCAGAAAAAAAACGAACCCATTTTAAATTAAACCACACAAAACTGCCGCTTTGCAATAATCGTTTTTAAACTTTGCGAAGTTAGCAAATTCGTCCCTATTTTCAAGGCATCAAATTTGACAGTCCAATGCCCATAAAACGAAGTGAAAATAATATAACGGTAAGAGTCACCTATCGAACGTAATCCAAAAAGACCAACCACGCTCGCGCATTATCTATCAAAACATAGTACTGTTCAAAATGTGTCATCTCGCTTACTCCCGCGTAATTCCTATTCAGAGGTTTTGTTCCTTGTCGCTGTCGCTCGGTCATTCATTTTTCTTTCATTCGGTCGGATACGGATCGCATCGTTTGCTGTCTGTGTCACTGCTTGCTTGAACTGAACTAAACGTACTAAAGAGCAGAAACGTTACGGAATAGTTCGTTCTAGTACAGTGTCGGGAATCAAGTCTTTTTCGTTCTTAGTACATGTACTACACAAGCCTAGCCTGAAATGAAAATGAGTTAAGAAGGCTTAAGTAATAGGTTAGGATTTGGTCGCTGGAATTTGCTAAAAATGAATACGGAATGCCATCGCATCCCGGTGCAGAGTCAATTACATACGATAGTACACTTTTCAGCTCAGATAGTGAAAATAGACTGTTTAAATGTCGGCTATCGCTGTCGCAAGAAACTGACTCTATTTTCAATGGGATTGTTGTGACAAATGGAGGAGCGAGTTTATCTAAGAATTTTTCAACTACTGAAGGCTCTATTTTAGTTGCAGTGTTATCAACAAAAGCCCCTCTAAACATCCTTATTTTCCTCCAGATTTCAGAGGTGTGTGTATTAGGAGATAGGGAAGCGCAAAAATTTCTCCAACTATCTACTTTCTTTTTCTTCAAAAGCTTTTTAGTTTCTTTTATTATGGTCACTAAATCGTTGTAGTTTTCCTCGTTCATGTTAGCCCTATATCTTAACTCCATTTCTTTTCGCCTTTTTACAGCTGTACTGCATTCAGAATCCCACCATGGTGGACAGGGAATCCTAGCACCAGAAGATTTTTTAACTGGGAAAACTTCAGTTGCTGCTTCAGTCAGTAATTTGGCAAATGCATTGGAGGATTCTATAATTTGGCTAGGATGTCTTAAATCTGGCAAGATACTGAGTTTATCGTCCAATTGTTTTTTAAAATCATCCCATTTATTTTTAATTATTACATGCTTTAACATAGAAGTCCTTTTTAAGAACGGTTTATTTTTGAAAGGGAATGAAACTATCACTGGAAAATGGTCACTGCCATAGGTACATGGAAGTACATCCCAAGACAATGTACTGGCGATTGAGGAACTACTTATTGATAATCAATAGCACTTGTATTTTCATGTGGAGCTGTTTGGCGTGTGGGTGCACCAGTGTTCAGTATGCAGAGATTAAGAGAATCAACAATGTCTAAAATTTCATCACCAAGGTCACTTGAATCGCTACATCCCCATGCTTGATGATGACTATTAAAATCTCCTAGGATGACAAGAGGAGAAGGAAGTGAAACTAAGATGGATTTTATTTCCCTAAGTATAACTAATGATGGATGAGGAATATACAATGAAACTATACAGATATTATTTACAATTGCAGCAATTATAGAGAAATTGCTGCTATGGGATGGTATTGGATGATATGTAAAATGAAATGAATTTTTTACAAGAATAGCTACACCGCCATGTCCGTCTGACCTATCTTCACGGAGGCATGCATAGCCAGGAATTTTGAAACATGAGTCTGCTCTGAGCCATGTTTCACTTAATGCTATAAGAAAAGGATTTAGTTTATTTATTAAATATAGTAAATCTGATTTTTTATTCTTTATGCTGCGACAGTTCCACTGCAGAATGTGGCTGCTGTTGGCCATTATTGACATTTATAATATTTGAAATAAAACTAATTATATCTGCAACGTTGTTCGGTATTATGTTTGAAGAAGATAGTAATTTGATAAGCTCAAGGATGAGCTCACTAATGGAGGGTTGGTTGTTGTTGGGTTTTTCTTTCTGAATGGCAGTACCATTGCCAGATGTAGAAGGCATATCATATTCTTTAATGAGATCATTATGAGCACTTTTATCATAACCTTTTTGATATTTAGGTTTATCTCGAGGCTTGAGAAAAACTGTTTTTTTGTATGAATATGATGATGTTGGTGTGTTAGTCTGATGATTGGGCTGTTTAATTTGAGACTGATTAATTTGATGTGGTGGAGGAGATAATAGAACATCTGCATAAGGTTTGCTGACTGGATGATGCAGCTTTGATGCCTCAGCGTAAGACAAACAACTTTGTGCCATAGATATTTAATATTTTTTTGTCTTTCAAATTCTGGACACTGTTTACTTATTGCAAAATGGTGTCCAGTACATAAAAAGCAAGAAACACAGTCCTCCTCAACATCACATGTAGACCCAGAGTGACCCTGGCCACACTTGTAGCAGCATGGTTTGGATCGGCATTGTGTTTTTGTGTGACCATATCGGCAACAATTGTAACATTGGATTGTTGGAAATATGTACAGATCTACGGGTAGAGCATTATAACAGATGAATATTCTTTTAGGCAAAACTTGACCATCAAATGTTAACACCACTGTTTGGGATGGTTTCCAAACTGCTGAACCATCTACTATTGTTTTGTAATTCAGTCTTCTTGCTTTAATTACTTTTCCTGTACCTAAAGGTACAGAAATGTTCAACAGGATCTCCTCTAGGGACCACTCAGCCGGAACACCCTTAACTATTCCCATTCTCATTACACTGAAGGATGGGATAAAAGCTTTATATTTATTATCAGTGAGGGTTTTATCATTCAAAAATTTGTTAGCATCGTCAAGATGAGAAAATGACAATGTGACTCTATTCCTCCCAATTCTTTTCACACTACCATTAATGATGTTTTTAAATGACTTTTTCTTTAAGAAATTTCCAAAGGAAATGGGATGAATAGAGGTACCGTCATTCGGTGCATCTTGCATTCTTTGTACATGCACTACAAATGGTGAGCAATCAGTATTTACATAAACTTTTCTGAATGTGTCTGTGGGCTGAGGTGGAGATGGAGAGTTCATATTTGTGGTAGAGTTGTTAATAGTTGTTGTAGGTATTGGTTGAATATCAACTTTGTTTACAGAATCATTAGTGCAATTACAATCATTTTCAGTCAAAATATAGTCCGGATTTTTATTTTTATTTCTGCGCCTTTTTTTATTGCAATGGCGGCATATTTTCCTTGACGGGCAAACTCGTTTTCTATTTTTATCCGATGTTACGGAACTATCTGTATGGTCAGTATCCATACCGTTATCTGGTTCTGGTTTATTAATTGAGCTAATAGTTACGGTGTGATGAACCTGGGGGACACCGCCCCAGGGTCATCGGGCTCCTCCATCGAAATATATTAAAAAACTTACCAAAAAGAAGAAATGTACACAAATAAAGGTATTTACAATAAATAATTAAAAATATACACCGTATTTACACTACGCTGACCACTAATTAATATAAAAAATGAAGAGCTAGAAAAAACACGCGCGCTCAGTTCGAGATTTCCCGCCCTTTTCCGTTTCCGTCTTGTGGAGACGATCTTAAGACCGTATTGCCGAACGATTCTGCAGGGCTACTACGAAACTCGAAACTCGAAGTTCGTATCTTACCGTCCCTCTCGCTCTCGTATTAAATAGTATAAGCGTCAGAGGGACCGCATGACACGAACTTCGAGTTTCGCAGTAGCCCTGCTGACGCTCGCGATCGCAATCATATGACAGATTTCGCATACAAAAACTGTCATTTGATTGCGATCGCGAGCGTCAGCATCAGGGCTACTACGAAACTCGAAACTCGAAGTTCTTATCGTACCATCGCTCTTGCTCTCGTATTAAATAGTATAAGTGTCAGCTGGGCTACTATGAAACTCGAAACTCGAAGTTCGTATCGTACCGTCCCTCTCGCTCTCGTATTAAATAGTATAAATATCAGAGGGACCGCACAACACGAACTTCGAGTTTTAAGTTTCGTAGTAGCCCAGCAGAGGGACCGTAGGACACGAACTTCGAGTTTCGTAGTAGCCCTGCAGGGCTTCGTAGTAGCCCTGCTGCACTTGTGTGCACATTTCCCCCCGCAACAAGTGCTATTTTGAAGGTAATCTACCGCTAAGGCTACTCCCTTCCGATAGGAAGCCCGCGTTGCTCTAACTAAAGGATGTTACTACCGGCGGTATCTAGTCGAGCGAGCGCGCGAGACCAATCATTCATCTAAGCTTGTAATAATAAAATATTGAGTTTTTGCCAGGTTATTTCCACAGATTACTAAAATGTAGCTGTTCTTTCCAACAGAGGTGTTTTTGCGAAACGACAAAAATATTATTTTTATAGAGCTCAAAATTGACCGAAAGAATAAAATAATATTTTATTTTATAGCCTTAATTCTATAAATAAATAATCAAAGCCTAAATTGAATAAAAATATTTTTGACTGATTTTGAATATCAGCGGTTTTTATAGTTGCTCGAAAATGTCCACAGATTGGGTTGGCTGATAGAAGACGAAGCCGTAGATATTTGAATTTAAAAATAAAAAACCAAAATGGCTAGCTTGTTGTGTTTTCGTTTCGGGTTTCGGAATTTATGTTAAGAAGAACGTATAAATTGACCGTTTAGATTGCAATAGTACTAATTAGAAGTGAAGTGACATTATTCCTGAAATGATTCGTCTTTGTTACGTTTTGTGTGATTCTGTGAATGATATAGTCGTAAATAAAACTGAATCAATTGAAGTGATTTTGAACGTACTTGCGCTTTTCTGTTCGCAATGACTTCTGTTGAAGAATTCAACTGCATTTTATGCAAGGAATCGTTCGACAATAAAGATGAATTACAAACTCATTTCAGGTATAGGAAGGCTTATTTTGAAATATTGAGTGCCCTGTTTTGTTTCTTGATATATGTGTCATATAATTTAATTGCTTTGTCAGAAAACACGGCGATCCTAAGTTTAATGAAAGTATCAAGAAAAATCGTGCACAAAATGAAACGACTCTCCCGCCAACAAATGAGAAGTCAAACGATGCGTCAGAATTGGTTAATTGTGATGTATGTGAAGAAATGTTCCCTACGATATCGAAGGCGATTACTCACAAACACAAGGTCCACCCAGAACACGATGCGAAATATTTCTGCCCCTGGTGTGGGAAACTCTTCACTATGAAGGTAAGGTAACTTTCAGTGTAGCCAGTGCAAAACATAACCTCACTATATCACTTTATCTGTCTTTAAAATTATTATCTAGACAGCAATAAAATGTTAACACATGGACTTTGTACAAAACATCTGTATCTATAAAATGATTGTAAAGTAAGGCTTGAAAATGACATGAATATAATATAATTTTATATATCTATGTATATGTAAATAAAAAGTATATTAGAACAATCTAATCTAAAACACTTATTTTGTGACATGAAAGACAACCATGATATTTAACTAAAGAAATATCAATCAAGGCTTTCCAAGATTTGGTAACTAAAGGATTAAGTTTTTGGTATTTGTAGCGCTAAAATACCGCAACATTCAATATAACAACAGGCTGCTAGATTGGGCAGACAACTAATCTTTTACATCTCTAGACTTGTTTACTTTTTTATTCAGTACACTATATATGTAACAATATTCTCGTAACAATGACATTTTGGAAATTATACACATAATTGTGAAAATACATCTAAACAATCACAACTTCAATTTATTGTTAATTTGAATGACAATGTCAGTCAAAGATTTTATGTACTGCTGCTCATTTCAAGTGGCGATATAGTTTAATTGAAGAGGTTGATAAATGGTTATTGTTTACGCAACAACTATTTGAAATCATCTGTGTGATTTGACATCATCTGCATTTAAAGTACAAGCCCTGATGATAACTTTCTTAAAAAATAGTAGTGGTTTCTACAATGCAGTCCAGAATTTGTGGTTGATGATAGAGGGGTGATAATACTTACCGGACGTACAATACCGACATGGAAATACTGACATGATATTTTGTAATTTATTGAATCAGGCGTTACTTTGCGGAGGTCCATATCAATGAACTAAAATAATTTCCTTGCTCACCCGCGACCTTACGATAGCTAAGCTTATGCAAAATATGCGTGTTCATGCAGTTCCTCCACCTCCACACTGTAAGAACACACACAAATCACACAAACCCATCTATCACCACCACTACACTGACGCGTTTCGAACTCAACCAGAGCTCATCTTCAGAGTGACACAACCATACACCATGCTACCAGTTGTTAGACAGTTGTTGTTTAGTCTATATATATATAAGCTTAGCTATCGTAAGGTCGCGGGTGAGTAAGGAAATTATTTTAGTTCATGATATTTTGTGACACACCCATAGAAAGTCTTGTCAGTTTGACACTAGTTTGTATGGGCATGTACACAAAATATTGATTGATTGATTTTCACCATAACAAAAAAACACAATATTGAACTATACATAGTTACTTTAAGATTAACCTAATAGGGTTAGCTAAAACTAAAAAACAAAAATAAAACAATAATCTTAAAACATGTGCTTATAAACAGTGGATACCATGTGCTATGGGAAAAAAAGCGCTGACTCAGCATAAAACTGCGGGTGACCGCAGCGCTGGTATTCTGCCAGAAACTTAGAGAGAGATCTGTGGAAATGGTATATATGCCAAAGTATAAAAGTTTACAAAAAAATAGATATAATTTATGTTTAAAGTCTAATTAGTGAAAATTTTTTTTATCAAATACTAACAAATAAAGTGGGCGGCCGGGAACTGGGGGCCGTGGTCCGTGCTGACTTGCCATTTTGGTCGGGTTTGCTCTAATTGGGTTGGCAATCGCAGTATATTCACACCGGTATCGCTGCTGCCGACACCGGTGGGACCGATATGTACTTGGTCGCAGAAGTCTCTTAGTCGCCTTTACGACACCCGCGAGAAGAGTTGGGGGAGTGCTATTCTTAAGCCTGCATTTGATGGTCTAGACTAGACAGAGGAAAATTAATTCTTGTGCATAACAATGGTCATTCCATTGTAAAAGACAGTAAACCAGAATCACAGTATAAAAAGTTTTCCCTACAGTAGGCCGACGCCTTTGAAGTTGAGCGATACCGCAGCCTGTAATAGGTATTTACGCAAGTAAGGAAGGGTTGTCACAAATTTAAAATTTGGAAGGTAGATCTTTTACGAATCGGTATATACATATTGGTATTCCGAAATTATATAAAACAAAATGAATTAGGGGTGGCATACTTACTAGGGGTAAGAAGTATCAAAATATACATCTTTTTGAAATAAAAAACTTTTTTTCTACAAAATATACTTTCATAGATTAGTAACCAACAAATACTTTAGGTTTCTAGACTTAACGGACTAAAGTTCCTGTTATTAAATTTAATAATATAAAAAATTAATAAATATAATTTATATAAATGGATTAAATCTTAGTTCCTTATTTATGCGAGATGAAGACTTGCACGCATATCATGCATGCATCATTGCAGTACATGTTGTATGCTCGATAATACATTTTATAAATATATTTTTTATTATAAATTTAAATGTAAAAAAACGCGATAGCCCTAGAAGACTTGTTCCAAGCTACTAAGAACGGCGAAGTATGCAGCTGGAGCTCCTCCCACCCTCTCACCCCTCACGCCCCGCACGATTGCTGTGTCGTCTAGATGTCTCCGTCGGATTACTGTATTGAAATTTGTTATACTGTACCAGACTGATGGGCTGAACTAATGCCAGAATTAGTGTGTAGCTGATAACATATATTAATAATCCTCCATTTATTTATTAAAAGCACAATAGAATGTCAAAAATACGTTCACACACTTATTCCAATGTACATATTAAGTTGTAGTATGTAATTTCCCTGATTAACATTGGCTATAGTTAAAGTGAGAAAAGTTTTTCCATGTCAAAGTCTTTATGCAATTGAGATAAGGTTGATTGTTAGTTGGCCTATGTACGAACTTTTCACTACATCTATACTGTTTTTCCTGTGAAAGTACAAAGTTTCTGCACAACACAGATGGAGTTGCAAGCAATATTGAATAAGTTTATTTTTTATATTTCAGCACCTGTATAATAAACATTTACAAACCAATCATGATGCTGTTGATGAAGCACCAGATGACCATGATAAACACTTTCATTGCGATTGCTGTAGTGTGTATTTCTATCTTTCATCAGCAATGATTTACCATAATAAGTTTTTTCATAGACAAGACACTGATTTACCCATAATTGGGCACTCTAAGAAGCAAAGACTTTGGAACCAGGTAAGTTATTATTTAAATCATTAATAAGACAAGGGACAAATAAATTGTATGGTATAACTCTACATCTAAATACATCTAAATTAGCTTTACTTTAAAAATATTGAGATCAGCATTATTTTGTTCTATCGAAAATACAAACTGAGACATGGATGAACTGAAAAACCAGAAAAGAGACCAGCGCTGGGAATCGAACCCAGGCCCTCAGCAATCCGTGCTGCGTGCTATAACCCCTACACCACCGATGGACAGGAATCTAGACGCGAATTTTTCCTATGCATAGATATCTCAGGTTGCTTTCTTTCTACTACGCTACTTAAGCAGCAGCACTAGCGACATCTATGTTTCGCTCTCATCGAGCGCTGGTTTCTTTTCTGGTTTTTCTTTGCATCCGTGTCTCAGTTTGTATTTTCGATATGGTTTCACGGGATACCCGTAAAAGTAACTAATTTGGAATTGAAATAAAAAATACAAAAAGACTCCAAAAAACCAATCATAATTATTTGTTCTAATCTAAAATAGTGTGTAAAAAAGTATATTGTGAAAAAAATGTAGGGTTCCATTGCCAAAATGATAATATGGAATCTATTTATAGTTTTGACTTGTGTATGTGTTTGGAAGTTTGCATGTCATATGCATTTTATTTGAGAAACTATACGAGCTTTGAAATGTAATTTTAAAATTTGGTATTAGTATTAGTATAGGAAAAGGTTTATTGGAGGGTGGCACCCAACCTAACTAAAGCCACTTACACCAACTAACAAACATCAATTGAAAGTTTTAAAAAATGGAATGAATGTCTGAATATTGTAAGTCCCAATTGCCTTGCTAATGTCATTCAAACATTCAGTGCAAACTAATTTTGCACAGGGCCGTATTTCACCTATTAGAGGCCCTGGGCACAACACGCTGCATTCGATACCTAAGCCTGATTTTCAGACGAGAGTGGAGTAGGTATCGGTTATCGTTTGGTAATGGAGTAGGGACTAACTAGGGGGCCCCAATGCGTCGCGGGGCCCTGGCCACGTACCCAGTGTGCCCAATGGGGAAAAGGGCCTCATTTTGCATATTAAACAAAATCACTTGATATTTTTTTTTTTTTAGCACAATACTTATTCACCTGTCCATGTATTTTTTATCAGATGTTGATATACATTGTATATAAAGACATTCTTCGTAAACAACTAACCTATCTTAACTTGTTAGATGCTTGCTCTTCACATCAAGAAATCATCAGAGTTCAAAATAAAATCTTTATTTTTCAGGATTTGCTGCCAATATATTACTGCTCATTCTGTGGTGAGGAATACATAAACAAAGTCAATTTACATGTAAGTTAACTATTTTGTTGGTCCTTCTGCTTTATCATCAATCAACCACATAGAGTATGTACCTAGTCTCTTTGCAAAACTAGAAATGACTGCTCGATGCACTGTGGTTGCTCGACACACTAGAAATAAGTTGCTCGATGCACACACGCCAAAAATCATATTAAATCGTAGCAATGTATAAAACTATCGTGATTTTTTTGTGGTTTATGGTATTTTAATTCGTAGCAATGTTTCCGCAAGAGAGTACTATTTTTCTAGTGTATGTTTCAGTCAGCAAAAACAAAAGAAAAGCTTACGTAATATAAAAAAAATATTATACCGATCAACATTAAAAAAGTTCATTTTACAATGCAGGTCAGTTGCATTTACAAATTCTAGTTTTATCAGTTCCGGGTACAGTACTTAGTTAAATTACGAACAATGGCAAGTGACCCAATAATCCCGTGTTGTGACAACACTAAGTAATTTTTTTAACACCAGAACTGGTAATAACCTCATTTTCTGTGATTATTCACTTATTTTTTCTTTTCTTACAGAAGCATATTTGTGATGACCATGGTGACGAGAATCAACGTCCAACTGATGTACTACGCTGTCCTCTCTGTGAAGCAATATTCTACCACTTAGATGCTTATGAGTTACATCTAACTTTCCACTCATCAACTGATTTGTACAGCGAATCAAATGAAATGTAAGAAATGAAACAAAAGATGTTTGATAGTGAAATATCTTAAACTGAGTAAATATAATATTTTAATGATTTGCAGGAATGAAAACGAACTATCAGAGTATTCTTTAGAAACTGTGCCACCGGCTATGGAGAGAGTCGAAGATTTGAATAACCTACCTAATGTTGAGACTGATGTTAATGCTATTGGAATAGTAAGTATTCATAAAATAAATATGTATTGTGTTTTTAAAGTAAGAATATTCTAATAAAAATGACTATTTATACAAATATAAATTCTTATAAAATGTAAGACTCAAATTAACAACTAACTAATGATACTTCATTATCAGATAATAATTACTTACATAGTGAAAATTTTTATTAGTCTGCTGAAGAAATAAGCATGATTTCTGTAACGTCAACACTGCAGCAGCTATTTCTGTAATTCAAAAACTGTTTTTTTTTTAGGAAAGTTTTCTTCAAATGGCAATGGATGAACCACAAGATAGTAACCAAAGATCCAAAAAAGTGAAATCTAAAAAACATAAAAAACACAAAAAATCCAAGAAATCTGCTATAACATTAGATGAGTTCTTAAATATGAACCAAGATGTATTCGGGGAAGGTTTAGACTTTCAAGGCGTTGAAGAAGTTCCGACTAAAGTTATAAAAAGACAACTCATACCCCGAAAATCACAAACCAAAAAATCTGGAGCAAAATTTGTGTCGTCTGCTGATTTGCAAAAATTACAAAAGGCGGGCACTGTTGTTAAAATGAAATCTGGAAGTAAACCACCACCATTGAAAATAAGACCTATTGGTCAACCTGTCAAAGTAAATCCGAATGTAAAAAATCTTGCGAACCAGACACAAACAAAGACAATAAGTGCTTCTAATGAAGTTTTGTCGAAGCTAATGAACCAGAGTAGTAATCAATTAAAAATAGTAAAAAAAACTGTTCAGGAAAATACAAATAATGATGAACCTACTGTCAATGAACCAGTAATAGAAGACATCAAAAATCAACCGTCAAGTGAAGACCTTGTAAAACCTGATAGTGTGGAAATGGATAATGATGTAGAAAATGTTAAAAATAGCGACGAAAAAACTGATTTAACAAATACCCGTCCTAACGTTTTGGTAGATAAAAATAACGAAGGGAATTTAAATGATTGTGCTGCCAATCAAAAAAGATATAATTGTACCGACACTGAAAGCGATAGAACTAAAAACTTACAAGAATTTAATGAAAATAATGATCAAAGTAACAATGAAATGACAAAGTCAAACGCAAAAGTACTTGGTGGAAATTCAGCTGTAACTTCGAGCAACGATTTTAAAGACGCACTTAAAAATATAAGTAGGCAGATAACAATAAAATCCTTAAATTCGCCAACAACCAAAGCACACGTTCAAAGCGATCTAGATAAGCCAGTCTCGCAAAAGGGAGAGCAATTCAGTGAGTTCGTTACTGAAATTTCCTGTAATAGAGACTTGAAAAACGACCAAATTCATATAAATCCAATTAGTAAAACTCTTGATCCATTAAAGAATATTAACAGTGCTATTACAGTTAAGTCACAAAAAAATGGAAATATTTCAATTGACAACAGAAATAGCACAGTACAAGAAAAAACTGAGCTAAATATTACACAGAAGCGTTTAAATGCTCCAGACAAGGCTCCTGTGCAAAATAATCAGTCTAAAAATGAGAATACAAATGTTCCTGGTATCCATAAAGTTCAGAATGATAAAATGAAAGAGACCACTTCTTCCCATGTTTTAAAAAACTTAAGCAAAAATATCACCGTGACATCTAAATCGCCATCCTTACATCAACTTAAGGATGAAAATACGAACAAAGAACAGGATGATTGTGTGTTTGATGACTACAATGAAAATCCAACAGAAAATAAGGATGTTCAAAAACTTGCAGGCACAAATCTTGGTATTCAAGCCAAATCTACATCTTCAAATGTCTTGAAAAATTTAGGTAAAAACATCACAATCAAAACGATGACGCCATCTGTAAAACAACTAAATGAAGAAAATGAGAGTAAAGAACAAGATGATAGCGAGTTTGATGAATATGATCAAAACGCGATGGAGAATAAGAATGGCGCAAGTTGTGGTTTCCAACAGAGTTCATCCTCAAATGTTTTGAAAATTTTAGGTAAAAACATTACCGTGAAGTCGACGTCGCCATCTATAAAACAATTAGAAGATAATACAAATAATGAACAATATGATAGTGACTTTAATGAATATGACGAAAACCCGATAGAAAAAAGAATATCCAAAAACTTGTAAGCACAAATTTCGGTGCTGAAGTGGGAACATCGAGCCTTGTATTGAAAAACTTGAGCAAAAATATTACTGTAAAATCAACTTCGCAATTTGTAAAGCAACCAAAGGATACTGACGAAGAAGGAGCGACTAGGGAGTTAGATACATACGATGAAAGTCCTGTTGAAAATAAGACCATTAAAAAAGTTGCCAGCACAAATCCCAATATGCCTCGGAATGTAATTCCTAGGCCTAAAATAGCTCCTGACGTAAAACAACAGCCAACCAGCCGTTTGCCTTGTGCTATTGTTCAGCCGGAAGTGAAAGAAGAAAACGTTTCCGAACAATTTACAGATGAAGTAAAAAATAGTAATATTCAGTCCAGCAATATATTAAAGCATTTGAAAAATATTACTGCTAAACCAGTGCCTTCAAAAAAAATTCAGCAAATAACTGCTACGTCTAGTAATACGACGGTAAGAATTGCAAAAGGAAATAATCATTCATGGAATTCTGTACAAAAAAATGAATCTACCGAGGAGATTGAAACTTTTAATATTGATGATTCTGATAGTGATGATGCAGGACAACAAATGCATCAGATCAAAAGTGTTCCTAAAAAAATAGAACCTATTAAAAACGAAGTAAAGCCCAATGTAGCTTTAAATACAATCAAAAACATAAGCAAACATATTACTGTTAAGTCTTCCAATAACCAAATGAAACAGACTATACAGTGTGCGAATATAGACAGACATGATTCAGACGTTTTTTCGGATGATGAGATTGATAATGATGCTGTACATCACCAGTCAAACAATATTTTTGAAGACAAACCAAGAAAAACTTTGAGCAATATACCACCAACGACTTACCAAGCCAAGACTCAAAAAGACGAAACATTTAAACAAGTCTTTAAAAACTTAGGAAAACACATAACAATAAAGTCCAAAACTACAGCATCTCAATCTGAACAGCACACTTCACTTGGTTTAAAACAGAATGCTCACACGGCTATTGACAGTGACGACGAGCCTTTTAGTGGCAAAGTAAAAATAACAGATGTTACTGAAGAAACTTTCAGCGATGATGACATTAACCACTTTGAAAATAAAGGAGTTGTTACTCACTCTTCTGAAGGTTCAAATAGTGGCGATGATAATTTTCCTGAAGACATGGATGAATATGATGAGTATGAAAGCCAACCACTATCAATAAATGCAGTTAATCACAATTTTAAATCACCCAGCGAGGGTTTATTAAAAAATATAAGCAAGAATATAACAGTGAAGTCTTTAAATGAAAGAAATATTGAAAACATAGGAAGATGCAATGTCACTTTTCTAGAAAAAGATCGAATAGTAGGTCAAAATAAGTTTGGCAAAAAATTATCAATTAAGCCTATTCAAAATAACCCTGATATTCGAAATGAAAGCACGCCATCCAGAAGCCAGAGCAGTACTCACAATAAACGAATAGCTGAAGCGAGCACATCTAATCAGTCTCCTAAGTCAATAGTCCCTGAATCGTCTGATGTAGTAAACACAATCAACAAAGAGGTCAAAGTGAAAACGTTTCAGTCGGAAACAGTAATTGAAGAAGTAACTACAACCGTTACGAAAACCATTCGCCGAGTAAACCAAGTTAATCAGCAGGTTTACAATGCTAGCCAAACATCTACTGCGCCTAAAATTAATCAACAAAATAGTCAGAGAATAGGAAGCTATAATCAGCAAACAAAGAATTTCCAGGGATTATCAGTAAGGCAAACATCTCCAGGAATGATATCTCCTAAAATTAGACAAGCTGTGCCATTTCGACCTGCGACTGGCACTCCAATCCGGCCTTCAAACCAGCTTGTTCCAATTAGACCAAATGCAAATATAAGACCTAATAGTAGTCCAAGAATGCAAATAAAAAATATGCCACAACAGCAAAGACCTGTTGGGAAACCGTTGAAAATTGCACCCAACGCCATTAATCAAATTATCAAACGACCTGCTACCGAAGACACATCTGGTCATTTTAGTTGTTTCAAAAAACCAAAAGAATCGCTTATACCCGGTAATGAAACTGCAGCTGGAAGTAGTTCAGACTTCAATTATACATCTAGTTCACAAACTAGCAAGTTTTGTAGTACTGCTAAAATAGTTAAAGATAATGCGGTTGTTACAAAAACACAAATGAGGTCAGAGTCTATTACACAGCAGCAGCAGGTGGGCAGACATGGTAATAGTTCTGGACTAAAAATATCTCAATGTAAGCAAGTAAGCCAGGTCGATAGAAGTGAAGCAAATGCCTCAAAGCGCTCTGCTTTAGAAGCTATCGAAAAGTTGCAAAAACAGGGTCTATTAATAAAAAAACCGAGGGTAGTTGAAGAAGACTTTGATCTGCCAAATTCTGATGGCGAATACAATGAAGAATTCCAGGATGAGGAGGAATGATGGAATATGCGGAAATATTGCGCTGACTGACAGTAACTGGACGACTGTATATTATACATTGTTAGTATAAATACAGGTTTTACTTGTATTTTATCTACAAGTTTATGGCATTAATATTTGGAAAAAAAAACTAGGCCGTGGCCTTACCGGTTAGGCGATTGCGAAACAATAACGATTTCGCCGAAACGAAAAAAAAAACAAGTTGGTAGAGTTGCTGTTTCGTCGCCCAATCAGCGCGACCATGGCCTTAGGGTGAATACAAATGATATGATTAATACGTTCCTTCATTTATTTTCATTTTCGATCAGAACTTAGTGGTCTATATGATGATTGTGCATTATTACTAGATTTATTTTCCCTTTGTTTTCTACTGTGATGTGTGAATGTGAACGAGTCTATAATAAAATAAGACAGGAAGACAAGACAATTTTTTTTCGTTCTGTAAAATTGTGACATAGTTCTTAAGAATAGTCTTTATAATAATTTGAAAGGAATAAGTATATTTATTTTTGTGTATCTCACCCAAATGTGAATTGTAAATAAGCTAGGTAGAGGATTGCCTAAATATCAAGGAAATATTGTAAAACATGATGTGAGAATCACGTTCATGCTATGTTGAATTTGTTACTTTAATAAACACATGAATTCTCTTCTCTTTTTTTTGTCCTTATGACAACTGACATAGGTAATAAAGTATAACACGTATTATTGAATAATTGTATTTGCATCATAAAGACATTATTACAACAGCATCTTTATATAATATCATTCACCATGAAAATATGAAAATATAAATTGCATTTATTTATTGATCTCTATATAGTACTTCCATTGAACCGAGAAATCGTTTCAATCTGTTTTTGATTCCGTTTTATTTGGTCGCCATTTTTGTTCCTGTAATTATAAAAAAATATTCATTCTTTTTACGGCTATTCACCTTAAGTGTTTGGCAGGATTCGGGCCACAACATGCACAACAAAGAGTTCTGTACGCCTAAAAATCCAAAAATTATATGATCTATAGAACAGTCTAAAATTATATGATTTATTGAACTATCTAAAATGGCTCGGTCCCGAATTTTATACAATGCATAATCTATCATGTTACATCAACATCAGGAATCTGATGTATGGTGTAGGTATGAATTTGGATTACTCGCAGTAGTTCCTTTATTTTCATACTAATAATTCTCCTCTTCAGTTTTGCCAAAAGAACTATAATCACATAATATGTGATATATATTATTTATAGCCTCGTAAGGCTCAGTGTATTTAATTTTTGACATACGTCTAAACCAAGGGTCTGCCAACCTTTTCAGACGGAAGACCTGAAAGCTACAGTTAATGAAACTTTTACAGCTTTTAAGGTGGCACTAATTATAGTCCTACCAATATGCTTGTACAAATTTATTTAGTTATTTGAAATCCCTGCTTAAATGACTGAAATATAAACAAGATGCGCGTCCGTGGATCGCTGGTACGTTTTCTATGGGTTTCGATAATTAAATACCTAATTATATTTAACTTAATGGTTTAGAACTGCGAGTCGCAATCGCAACTTTATATCAAAATAGCAAGAGTTGCTGACCCCTGGTGTACGCAAAATTAAATATCTTCATTGAAATTTAGTTTCACACTGAATAAAAATTTGGCGTAGGTATTACGATGATAGTGGAGCCAACGAATTACATGATGCTTAACAACCACCGCCGTTCATGGAAGGGAAATAAGACCTTATTATGTTAATTTTCTATTTTAAGCATGCACATGCCTTATTATGTTATCTACCTAAAGAACTAGTTCATGCTTAAGAAACACCATGACACAGTGTTTTTCTTAATTTCCGTTAACTCCGACAGGTGGATGCAATGTTCGTTGATAAAAACTACCTGGGCCCGATTGCATAACAAAGTACAAGCTAATATTATTAGCGATTTTGTATTGAAATTCACTAATACTATTAGCTTGTACTTTATTATGCAATTGGGCCCTGGTTGGTGGTAATTTACTTGTTGGAGATACTTATAGAAAAAAATAATTGAAGAGGACAATAATAAAATGTCTTCTGTGATCGATAGATATATAAATATAATATTCACAAAATAGTAGGTACAGTGAGTTCACAAGAATACCGTAAAACGGGGTTAATAATTAAAAATTCAGGTGCTACTTGGGAAAACAGTTTTTACGCCATGATCTTATTTTTGAGACCATCTTTGGCAGTGAAATACTTAACTGCATATTTGCGTTTCTATAACCATTTAAATCTATCAAAGTAGCCCCAAAATTTCCTAAAGTAAATAGTACTTAAAGTTAAGTACTCATAAAATTTGGTTCACGGATGCGCGCGTGTGCGGCTCGTTCGGGTGATACCAAGGTATTTTTTTTATTACATTAAACTGACCGTGATTGACCCCTATCTCAGCTGGTGGGTAGAGAGAGGAAGAGGCCCGGCCCCTATTTAATGACAGTTACCAAGTACATGTCATTTTGCCACGGTATCAAATCCGGCCCTACCGTCTAGACTATACAAATAAAACGCTTAATATCACATGATATGACTTACACGCAAGAAGGGCACCTCTTGTTTTTTTACATTGATGACAAAAAAGGAGAGGAGTTATGACGTCATCTTTTTTTGCATGGAAAAAAAATTCTGTTCGAAACCTATCGTGTGTGGTAACTAATGAAAGGGCTTACTAAGCCGATTCTAAAATATATCACATCATTATATTTCAGTCACTTGTTTTAAATTAATAGTAAGTACATTGTGTCTTAAGGGCGGGGCGGTAAATAAGGAATTACGAACGGGAGTCTATTAGAAGCCCGAAGTGCGACATATAATGTTTTTCATCACATTTGCGAGTAAAATTGTATATTTGTAAAAGAAAAACTAATATTTTTTCAAAAATTGCCGATACCGTTGACTGCGCTCTTGGCAGTGCCAGCTCCCCGCCGACCTCCCCCTCCGCAGCATGCGCCCGAAGTGTGCGCGCACGGAGCAGCAGCGCGCGCAGCAGCAGTACGGGTGTGGTACGGGCATTGACTCATTTACCGACCTTGGGCTTCATGACAAGAAAATTAGTACGGGCAATGACTCATTTACCGACCACGGGTTTCATGACAAGCATATTAAGGTCGAGGGTTTCATTTGGGGGGTTGCAAGCAAGGTAGCCTGCATGTTACGACACTGTTTACGAGCAAGTATGATGAAAAATCATTTTCAAAACATACCAAGTTTGGGCTCCGCCAGATATGATACGGTTGAATCATTATTTGTAAAATATACCTAAAATAATATGTAATAGCTTCATATCCAACCCAAGAAAACAATTAAAAAAAAATACATTTAGCGCGTGAGTGACTGAGTGCGCCGCCGGCCGCCGAGCGAGCAAGAAAGAAAGGGAAGCAGGCAGGGAGCGGCAGCGAAGTACATGCTCACGACAAACATTTGAATCAAAAGCAAACCAACATCAATAATTTCTAATAAAAATTCCAATAACACCATTGTTTTATGCTTTCTTTTTAAATATTTAGTTGATATAAGTATTGTTTTTTAAATAAAAATATTTTAATTTTATAAATAATACATATTAGAGATGTGCCGACTAGTCGCCGACTAGTCGGGAAAGCCGACTATCCGGCCACTTTCGTAGTCGGCGACTAGTCGGCGAATAGTCGGCAAAAAGCGCCGACTATCCGGCTTCTTACTTTGTACGTATATTTCAATAAAATATTTATTTTTATGTAGGTATAGGTACACAGAGGGGGAATTACATTATATAAAAACCTTAAGCTGTTAATTTTTGTAGTATTTACTGTTTTTCCTTGCCCACACGAGAAATTTTATTTTGTCATTAGTTATACCTACTTGACTTTACGGGAATCATTGTCTAATTGTTCAAGAAATCCTTACACGAGACTTTCTGTTTGACATCATCATGTCAGCCGAAAGACGTCCAATGCTGGACATAGGCCTCCTCCAAGGCTCTCCACTCAGACCGGTCTTGTGCTTTCCGCATTCACCGCGATCCCGCGATCGTCGCTCCATCTTGTTGGAGGCCTACCGACACCTCGTCTGCCGGTCCGCGGACGCCATTCGTGAACCTTCTGACCCTATCGGCCATCAGTTCTGCGAGCAATGTGCCCTGCCCACTGCCACTTCAGTTTCGCAATTCTTCGGGCTATGTCGGTAACCTTATATAGTTTTACTGCGGATATCATCATTTCGGATTCTATCCCGCAGAGAAACCCCGTGCATAGCCCTCTCCGTAGCCCTCTGAGTGACTTTGAGCTTCCTTATGAGGCCCATCGTTAGCGACCACGTCTCAGATCCGTAAGTCATCACGGCAACACACATTGGTCAAAGACTTTTGACTTCAAACACTGCGATAATTTGGAAGAAAAGACACTGCCAAGCTTCCCGAACGCTGCCCAGCCGAGTCGGATTCGACGAGTGATCTCTTTCTCGAAATTGGATCTACCTATCTGGGCCGTTTGTCTCAGGTACATAGTCGTCAACAAATTCGAGCGCAGAGCATCCGACTATTACGGAAGTTGGCACAACATGGACATTAGACATGACTTACGTCTTGTCTATGTTTATTTTCAGGCCAACTCGGTCGGAAACTGCTGAGGTCGGCGAGCATAGCACTGAAGTCCTCCATGAACAGTTTCGGAAAGATCACCATCTCCTTGTCTGACTCCCCGCTGCAGAGGAATAGGCGTCGTGCTCTAGTCATGTAGTCGGACGGACATAGTGGCGTTTTCCTACAGACACTTCAACACTTCGATATACCGGTAGTCAACTTGGCACCGCTGGAGAGCCTGCAGCACAGCCCAAGTCTCGATCGAATGCAATGCGATGCAAGGCAAAGGGGGAGGTTATACTCTTCGGTCTTCTGTATAACCTGCCGCAACGCATGTATGTGTTCTACGGTACTATAGCCCTTCTTTTTGACATGATTAAATTTTTTTTTTTTTTTTTTAGCTCTTTCACTTTTATGAACAATAATAGTAGGCATTGTTTTCACACAATATTTTTTTCACAAAAACACCGCTTTGATAGATACAAAAGCAAAAATCTAGAAATAAAATAATACGAATAAAATAAAACAAACAGGTTCCGAGACGCTTACAGGCGTCGGTTGCAACTTGCGCCCAAATCAGCTGGTTAACAAAGCGTCACGGAAATCCCCGAAGCTGTGATCGGCTTGGCCGACTAGTCGGCCGATTAGTCGGCTTCTTTACAACCGACTAATCGGCTAGTCGGCTAGTCGGCCAAAGTCATGATCGGCACATCTCTAATACATATAAATATGATTGAAAACTCTTCTCGCATTAGTTAGTATTTATCATCCTCAGTGTCTAAAATTGTTTTTTTTATACATGTTTCAACTAATTGTGATTTTGATGGAAAATCTAAAGACTCCATTATTTAGTCGCTGAACTAATTTTGTTCAGTTTGACGAGTATGTATGTTTAAATTATTTGCTCATATTACAGGCCACACCCGGTGTATATTTTTAGTTTTATTGATTTATTTTGATTCATCAAATCACCAAACAAACACCCAACCCAACGCCTAGGTGGCTGTTGACACCTGATTGCCTTGGTCTTAGCTTAGACGAAAATTTTACTTTATGCACTAGAGCATAAAAACTCATTTTATGTTGCCTAGATCCAGCATTAAATACGAAGTTTACGAGCATGATGATAAGTGAAATAGTAGATTGTACAACTAGAGCATAAAACAAGTCATTTTACCAGAGGCGTTCATATAGCTACCCGAGCCGGTACGTCGAGGGGAAACTGGGTTATGCTCGAGTTTTACACTGCTTTTCACTTCAATGGCGAGGAAATGAAATAGCAACAGTGGAAACAATTGTTCACTTACTAGGTGAGTATGTAGGTACCTTTTATTGTTCATGCATTACTATATAATTAGAAATGTTTAGTTTTATTGATTTATATAGTTTTATATGAATTAAAAAAAATGTATTAGAAACTTCTTTATTTGTGGCTGTTTGCACTTACTTGCCTTGGTCTTAGACGAAGATTTTACTTTACGTACTAGAGCATAAAAAGAGTCATTTTATATCGCCTAGATACAGCATAAATACGAGTATGAGAAGTGAAAACGATTTTTTGGTCTACTACACATTGTACACATTATGGCGGCAAATTTTGCGGATATTCGAGGAAACAAAATCTAACAGTAAATTATCTTAAAACCGTAACCGGCATGAGCCGTCATGTCATATAAGTAGGTGCAATCGCTATCAGATACATCGATGTGGCCAAGGTGCTTAAAACTATTTGAATCCATATTATTAATGTGAAAGTGTGTGTGTTTGTATGTTTGTCCGTCTTTCAACGGAGCGACGGATTGACGTGATTTTTGGCATAGAGATAATTAAAGGGCCAGAGAGTGACATAGGCTACATTTTATCCCGGAAAAATGCAGTTTCCGAGGGAACAGCGCGTGATAACCTAATTCCATGCGTCGCGGGCAAAAGCTAGTTATGCTATAAAGATTTTGCATGAAGGTTGTGGTTTTTCTCTCTGCGTATCTGTTTTCTGTATCGTTTACTATTTCTGGTGTAAAATAAAGAGTCGTTGTATTGTATTGTATTGTTGTGCTGACGTACTATAAGGCTTCTTGGCATCCCCGATATAACCAATGCCGATTACACTTAGCTTTGTTCCAGCAACGCAAAATCTAATGCATAGAGGGAGATACACATGACGCGTTAACCGACGGAATAATTTTCACTGTTCATTGCGCGGCCGCGACATCCCATTGTTTACCTCGCAGCATAGGTAACGCAATGAACAGACAAAAGGCGCGTCGTGCCGCCAGTAACAGTACACACTGCAGATTGTCCAAAACATAAACCCAACCAACCCCTAAACACACAAAAGCTATGAAAACTTTTAACAAAAGCCATATTCTCCTTCGAGTAGTAGTTACTTACCTAATATTTGAATACGCGTTTTGCATCCATACGACAAAGCTGGACAAAGAACAAACTGGACAAGTCTTCGTATCAACACTAACACAAAATCTTATAAAAGCGGAACCAATTTAAATAGCGTACCTATCTTTATTCAAAAAGCACGGATCACCTTCTGTTTCATAATGGGTGGGTATAAAGTTCGAAATGTTGAACTTTATTAGTATTTAGGCAATACCAAAAGCAACCATTTAATTAAACTCTGATTAAGTATTGTAGCGTCAACAGTACACAAGCATTGACAAACAAGCTAATATTCCGTCTCATGTCCTCGGTGAAATGTTAAGTAAAAAAGACAAGCAATACCCATGACATCAGATATGATTTGACCAGAAAGACCAAGTGGAATTGTTATTGTAATGAATTGCACTGTATGGTATTGTAGTAAGAATGTATTTGTAGTGTATTGGGTAACCGTTGTGTGACGTACCAACGTGGTAAGTTCATTTGACAGGCGGTACGCGATAGCACGAAGCTTGTAGCGCAGTTTCAAGCTGCCCGTAGTTTTCTTGCGCATCGTCCGCAGTATAGTGTACATGTTCCCGGAGTGCAACACAAGAAACATAACTGCGAGGTTAGGCACCTGTCGAACGTGGCAAACAATAAATAAACAAAACACTAATTAGTAAAATATAAAAGCACCGGTACAACTGAAAAAAACATTTATTATGAAAAAACAAGCATTCAAAAGTCAAATAGAAATAAAATTTACTGTTCAAATATTAAAATAATGAAAAATGCAATGTAAATAATAAACACAAGTGTCGTTTTACAGTTTCTAATCAACTTACACCAATCAAAATAGATTTTGTCTATTAATTTGATTATACAAACTTTTTTTCTCGATTAAATCATAATTATTTTGCTATCGGAAAAAAATAAGAACATTTTATTGAAATGTTGGAATTAGGTAAGTACTGAAAGATTCATAATTAATTCAATTACATTGCGTATTTAAAGCATTGGTATTCGATAAAAAATAAATTTTAATAAGTTTAAGATTTCTATAAAAAAGGAAAGAAAAATCAACGATTAAAACTTTAATCAGTTACGTAATCAAATTAAATACAGATTTAAAAGTATAATCGGTCTTTACAATTCGATGTCGTCAAACTTTGTCGTCGTAGCCAAAAATATTGAACAAGTGACAACTGGCAAAAATATCTAAGTACAAAACAGAGCCCTATTACAGCTTTAAAATGTATTTTATTAGAAACTCAATACAATACAATTTTAACTAGGTTACATTCGAAGTTTATAGTTCCCAAACGCAAAAGTTTAATTTTGATAGAATTTGATCACTCGATTTTCCAAGATACTGTATATTATCATTTCGTCATATGTCACTACTTTCCTACATCTAGAGGAATAATCCTCCATTGTTTAAAAATGATTTTTTAAATGTCTGTACCTATGTAGATATAATTAGAAAACTACAATTTACTTTGGGCTCTATCTTATTTTGTCCCTTTTATTTATGTATATTTTAAGCCAAAATGAACATTATTACAAAACCAAGCCATAAATAACACAAACAATTCTTACACATTATTTACATACTTAAACGAGCGCATACAATGTAGATACACGAATAAAATAATTTAACTTAAAAGTAGGTACTTAATAACATGTTAAAAGCTATTAAAGATTAGCAAATTGACAATAGATGGGTTGTCTACCATTTTAAAATTGTAATAGCAGTACCTAACGGTCTTGTTAAAAAGTTCATTGTATTTTAGACATATTCCATGTTATGTTATTGACTTACGGTGGCACTAGTCTTTAGAGTCCAAAATTGACTTAGGTATACCTATTTAATACTAGAGAAAGCCTAATTTTAAACACTCAGCTTTTGAAATTTAGTAGGTTACTAAAACTATCCACTACCACATGCAATAAATTAATAAAACCATTCATTCATGCAACTCAACATGGACACACACACACATGGACTATTAAAAAAATAATAAATACTGCTTGTATTTTCTATCCATTAAAATAAAATCTTTTGGCACAAGTGTATTCTAAGATATTAATCAGATCTTATCATTATACGTAACAACTTGCGACTGGAGATTCACAACCGATGACTGAAACATTTATTTGTTTGTTAAAAACGGGGTCCGGTGTGCGCCAAAATTCTAAACGTGGACATATTGGCACTGACATAATCAACAAGTCAACCATAACCACTAATACCACGTTGATTAATAAAAGAATAAGTGATCTGAGAGTGGTATAGTGATATATTGCATATGCGCTCTACTATGTGAGTTACTTGTGCAATTCTCGGGACTAGACAAGAACAATTAACTTACACAAACTAAAATGCTTTTATATTTACTTAGGCCTCATTGGAAAACAATAAGAGATAAATCCAAGATTCAGATTTGAGATTTCATGCAATGATTAAATAATATAAATTATAGTAAATAATCAAATCAGTTTTTAATATGACAGTAGTTATCTCTTTGATGTTTCCAAACGGTAACCCATCGGAACCACTCTTTTTTTTCTTTAGACAGTCGTTTGAAAATACACCTAACGTCGGGGAAGTAACAAAGGCCCTTAAAATTCGAAACCGGTACTGTTGTTCGGAGAAACAATACGTTGAGTTGTTAACGTAAAGTCAATAAAACAAACTGTCATCGGACAAACGATAGTAAAACAAAATGTTTACATTATGATTGCGTTTTTGGAGTCTTTTCGTATTTTTTATTTCAACTCCAAATTTGTTACTTTTACACGTAACCCGTGAAAACCATATCGAAAATACAAACTGAGACATGGATGCACAGAAAAACCAGAAAAAGAGACCAGCGCTGGGAATCGAACCCAGGTCCTCAGCAATCTGTGCTGCGTGCTATAACCCCTACACCACCGCTGGATCATGAGGTTTGGACCTGCGGCTGGACCAGCGGTCAGCGGTGGTGTAGGGGTTATAGCAGGCAGCACGGATTGCTGGGGACCTGGGTTCTATTCTCAGCGCTGGTCTCTTTCTGGTTTTTTAGTGCATCCATGTCTCAGTTTATATTTTTGAAAATGTTTACAGACGAGACTAATGAAATGAAATTAAGATTAACATTTTAAGTGATTGCGACAGATTACCTTTCCAAAAATTTACAGCATTAACACACTATCAATCGAAAAATACCTACAACAGCTACATATCGACGGCTCGGACTGAAACTCGTTTATGCGATATATTGAAATATGTGTGGTTGAGTCAGAGACCAGTCGCCGATATCGAAACAATGATAGCTACAGAACAATAGTACATTGTGTCTTAAGGGCGGTAAATAAGGAATTACGAACGAGAGTCTATTAGAAGCCCGAAGTCGAAGACTGAGGGCTTTAATGAGTCGATGTTCTTAATTCTAGTACCGCCCGTGCGACATACAATGTTTTTCATCACATTTGCGAGTAAAATTTTATATTTCTAAAAAAAAAAAAAAATTGTTCCAAATATTGGCGATACCTTAGGCTGTGCTCTTGGCAGCGTCGCCCTCAACCTCCCTCGGCATGCGCCGCAACGTGCGTGTGCATGTGGTCCATGTAGTCCTGCAGCGGCACGGCGCAGCACCATCAGTACGGGCACCGACTCATTTACCGACCTTGGGCTTCATGACAAGAAAATGTGTACGCGCAATGACTCATTTACCGACCACGGGTTTCATGACAAGCACATTAAGGTCGAGGGTTTTATTTGGGGGGTTGCAACCAAGGTAGCCTGTATGTTACGACACTGTTTACGAGCAAGTGTGATGAAATAATACATTGTGTCTTAAGGGCGGTAAATAAGGAATTATGAACGAGAGTCTATTAGAAGCCCGAAGACTGAGGGCTTTAATGAGTCGATGTTCGTAATTCTAGTACCGCCCGTGCGACATACAATGTTTTTCATCACATTTGCGAGTAAAATTTAATATTTCTAAAAGAAAAAAATCCCCCAAATATTGGCGATACCATAGGCTGCGCTCTTGGCAGCGCCGCCCTCCTGAGCCGCGTGTGCATGTGGTCCTGCTGCTACGCCATGCGCAGTACCATCAGTACGCACATTTACTCATTTACCGACCTTGGGCTTCATGACAAGAAAATTTGTACGCGCAATGACTCATTTACCGACCACGGGTTTCATGACAAGCACATTAAGGTCGAGGGTTTTATTTGGGGGGTTGCAACCAAGGTAGCCTTCATGTTTTGACACTGTTTACGAGCAAGTGTGATGAAAAATATATTACACGTTGAATTGTTCTGATTATTCATTGAGTTTTGGTGACATTTTACTTATTTTAAAGATAACATCATTGAAGCTACAAGCCTAGTCGTCCACAACGTTACAAGACACCGGGTTCTGGTTCTGGAACGTTAAAAACCTAATATTTTGTATCGCTGTGGGCGCGTGGCTAAACGTCTACATTTGTAAAAGGTTGGTCCACATGAAATCCATTGTACTCAACTAAGTCAACTACCATTTTCTAAGTAACATTGCCACTCTAAGAGCTACAACTATAGTAAACTTCCCGTGTATTATAAATTCTTTACCAAATACGAAATGACATGACGTTATATCATTGTATGAAACTAAGGGTCTGCCTCACAACTCATTGATAAATTTTCTGTGATAGATATTTGTGATGCCGTCTCTGTTTTGCCCAAATAAACAGAAACGGCATTACCTACCTTTATCTGTCAAAATTTATTTATCGATATGTGGTGAAACATTCCCTAAATATGTTAAATGAAATTGTGATGTACTATGAGAGTGGCAATGTCCCGCGCTTGGCGTTGGGCCGGTGCGCGTGAGCATAAACGCGTGCAGAGGGTGGCCGCTCAGCATTGTACCTGCTCGTTGAGTTTCTGCGGGATCACTCGCAGCATCGTCGCCGTGTTACCGACGCCCGTCAGCAGGAATGACATACTTAATGCTGGGACCTGTTGCCGGTTTGTTATAGGGAAAGCTTTATATTTGGGATATTGCATTCAGTTTCAAGGAACAGCTAATAAATATTAAAGTTGAAGATAGATTATGAACTTAAGCGTTTGGAGCGTTTTATTAAGAAATACGGTTCTGCCGCCACCGAGTTTTGGTTTGTACAGCGTGACAGATTAGACTGTTAAGCATTTCATAGTGACTCATATCGGCCATCAGCAACAAGCGCTCGTAATGGACAAAAACAGACCAAGTGCGTGACGGGCCACCCGCAGTGTAGGGTTCCGTACTAATATGCGGAAAATGTTCAATATTACGTTTTGATCGACTATTATTCATTAATACTCAGTCATTACGTTATACTCTTTGTTTGAAAGAAAGAAAGAATAATTCTAAATTCGGCACATTACAGCTAAAAAACAGACAATCTTATAAATTAGGCACCAAGAAAGAACATAAAATAAACATTGTGCCGAAAGAAGTAAAAAGGGCCATACTCAGCGTATTGCTACAGCAAGCCGCAGCGCTGGTTTTCAGTATGACCCTTTAACTTAAAACTAAACTTAAAAAACTAGTACTTTGGACGATTCTACAGAAATAAATCGCAATCAAAATCGAACACTGCCGAACAAAAGTGATCAGTCTGTTTTCGCTGTCATTTTAGATTTAATAAAAGTAATGAAATTGCAACATACCTGCCAAGTCGCCTCGGGATGGTAACTCAACTGATATAGCGTGTATGCGATATACAGTTGGAACACATATCCGCCAAAAAGGAAGGGCAGCAGATAGGAAAGCCCGCGCCACATCCATGAGTGGAAACCCTCGATAGTAATGTCCATGTTGTGCCTTGCACCAAGCGCTTTTAAACGGTATAGTACTCCGCTTTGGTATCTGAACTGCATATATTGGACTACACCTGAAAAAATATTAAAATGTTATTAACATTTACCTGTTACATGTAATTAAAAAACCGGCCAAGTTTAAAAATCTTATTAATTCCTACATTTAAAGTAGAAACACCAAACCTCAGGTAGGTTTAAGGCACATGTCCCAACGCTGGCGAAGAAGCGATTAGCTATAAACAATTTTCTCGCTCAAGAAACGAACAATAGATATACTCGTAGATCCCGTGTCAATAAAAGAAATACACGTAGTAATACTCGATTGCTGGCTGTTCAACTGCCGGCGCGAACTCTCTCTCCACTAGCTTGTCGCAGCGACAAGAGCTATCAAAAATTAAACTCGCTCAGCGACGCTCGCTTGGTAGTCAAAACTCACGCCGAGAGAACAAACAGTTGTCATTTTACTCTACAGTGCAAGTAATCGCCCGTCGCGCTCCTACACTCGCTTATAGCCCAGCGACAAAACTATAGAAACTACGCACTCGCTTCTTGCTGCTCGCCAACTTGTTTCTACTTTCTAGCTGTACTAGCTTCTCGTTCATCGTCGGCGATAGGACAAGTACCTAAGATAAATAAGGTTACTCACTGATATAAGCGATGAAACACAAGAACGTATGCCGGAACTCGTTCCATGGTTCGTTTTGCGGCCAAATGAGCAGGACACCGGCGACGGCGGTCGATATGAAGTGATGCAGCCGCCACCAACCCTTGATCCTGGAGCCGTTAACCTTAAGGATACTCTCGCGAATGGTGAGGGTGCAGTAATACCACACCAGCAGGAATATAAGGATCAGCTGGAGAGGCCTAGAACGTGTTACATTAAAGTAATTAATTAAATATTATTAAAATGAAAATATATATTTGTCAACTGAAATTTGTACGTCATATAGTGACAAAATATGTGTGTACCATGTTTTTTTGCAAATAAAATGATTTATGATTTATTTATGATTCAAGGTCTGTATTGAGTTATTTTAATTATTTGAGGGATTTCATTAAATTCTAAATTATTCACTTGAAATATCGTGTTGTCACTAAATACTTTAAAAAATTTCGTAGGCCTTAAAATCGATACTTTTTCTGACTGGACGCATTGATTTACGATACGAGATTTATCAAATTAGTGACGATATGTAATATGAAAAGGTAGTATGAATTTGTTGGTATTTTCTTTCATATTTCTCCTTATCCGAACAATTTTAATATCACTTCAGAATAATCTTTCATTTAGTATACACATCACTGTACCCACGGAACTAGACACTGTCAAAATTGTCCTCCAATGGACAGAGCCATATTTAAAAAAAAAAACTCGTATCTACTGTAACCGGAAATGCTTGTACATGCATATTCATAGACACTTTTAAAACTTGGCAATTATTAGTTGCAGCTTCTATTTGAAAAAGTAATATTTTCTGAAACGGTAGCAATATCAGAACTACGACAAGTATTCTATATCGTTGATGGGTGAGTATTGCACAGGTATGTGCTGCCAAAAAAATATATAGTCATTCATTACCATAAAGATTTATCCAAAATATTGCATTGTGAAATGAACTCTATGCAAAAGGATTGAGATTCATCACAGTTGATAACATGGCTACGGAACTAATGGATGCTACTTGAATTTTCAAATTGAAATAATGTCAACGAAATTGACGAAACTGTGCCCAGTGACACTTATTTATGATCAGCTTGTTTCATTGCCATGCCACTTCCTCTTTTTTTTTCTATTCCGTGACCGGACCCACGTCTTACCATTAAAGTTGAGCCAAAAGTGGATTTCAAAAATGGATAATTATAGATGGATTTACAATGGATGTAACCATGCATGTCATTTCTCATAACACATTATAAATTGATATATTTTATCAACACAAAGGTCTAACAAAATCCTAATAACATAATAAATGATTGTCTTTGAGTCAAAGAATATTGACTAGCGCTCGTAAACTTCCAAGGTTGAAGCGATAATAATTATTGCTTTGTTCACATTATGTTAGTAATTACCTGAAATCGATGTAGAGATTTAAAACAGCGAGAACGAATGCGATGACGCTTAATATGAGCTTAAACTTTTCGTATTCATCCTTGTACTTGAATCTGAAAGTAAAAGTAATTAAATAAGTCAAACACTGACGAAACAATATTTTATTTCTATGGTTCACTGAGACTCAGGTGAATAAAGTTAAATTTGAAATTGCTACCCGTTTAAAAATAAAAATATATATTTAACATAATAAAGTTTCAAAACAAAGTACTGTTAAACAAAGACTTTTTATCTCTTTGTCAACAATTCATTCTTGCGCTAATATTGTGTTGAAGGCTCACAACTGCTATGATTCATTCTAGCTTTATATTGAATATAAAGAAAAACTTATTTGTCAAGGCCTGGACTTTACCCTTAAACAAAAGCAGTGTGTAATGTAAACAAGAATGAGCAATCTGAAAATAAAGTCCAATAGCCAGCAATCTAGATTTGACTAAAATGTACATGGAACTTTGCCCAGAAACGCCCGAGTAAAGACTGGTAAAGCTTGCATACTTATATGATCTTATAAAATATTATATTATAGTATGCGATCCAGTTGAGTTTCAGTTTTAGCAGGAACTCATCAAGGTATATAAGATCTAGCAAGTGCTTTACCATTTTTACCCGACTGCAAAGGAGGGTTATGTGTTTGACCCGTATGTATGTATGTATGTATGTATGTATGTATGTATGTATGTATGTATGTATGTATGTATGTATGTATGTATGTATATTCCTATGTCCTCTCGTAACTTCTCAACGGCTGAACCGATTTTGATAAATGATACGTCATTGGATTCGTCTTAATGACGCGAGTGACACTGGGTACATGAAATTCTTAAAACAAAAAAAATGGCCGATTTTTGGCGCTAAATTGTCTTCAAAAAAATTTTTATGACAGTTCCTACATTAGGAATATCAGGATATTTTATAATAGTAATGCTTTACAAAATAAAAACCATAAACCATTGTGTTTCTTACTTAGTCACTTAAGCAAGCTGAGATATGAGATGCATAGGGAAATTCGTGTCGGTACCGTTGACCATCAGTGGTGTAGCGGTATAGCACGCGGTACGGATTACCGAGGACCTGGGTTCATTCCCAGTGATGATCTTATTTTTCTGTTTTTTTCTGTGCATCTATATTTCAGTTTGTATTTTCTATTTCGGTTTTACGGGATGACCGTAAAAGTAAAAATTTGGAATTTAAATAAAAAATACAAAAAGATTCCAAAAAACCAATCTTAATTTGATTGCTTAGAAACGATATCTCTTGTCCGGGTGAGCGGTTAGTTCCAAAGGAATGCCGAAAAAAGTTTGAGGGCTTACGGCATAGATGTCGCTAGCGTCGCTGCTTAAGTGACTAAGTAAGAAACACAAGCTGAGATATGAGATGCATACGGAAATTCGTGTCGGTACCGTTGACCATCAGTGGTGTATCGGTATAGCACGCGGTACGGATTACCGAAGACCTGGGTTCAATTCCCAGTGATGGTCTTATTTTTCTGTTTTTTCTGTGCATCTATATTTCAGTTTGTATTTTCAATTTTCATAGAACTATAATTGAATCTTGTAGTTGATCAAGTGAGCGCGAAGCGTCTGCGTTTGAGCTTGGGCAAAAATGTTTTTGGGGTGAGGTTAAAGTACGGCTTGTAATTGTCGACCCGGAATAAACGACAAAAAATGTACGACTGATAATTCAAACCCTCATGTAACTTCTATATGGGTTTAAATTATCAGGTCGTGCAGTGTCGTTCATTTCAGGTCAACAAATACGGTATCGTACACTAACCGCACCCCAAAAATGTGCAGTTACTTTTGATGCCGACCGTATGTTTGAGTCCCGATTCAGGGTCCCAAGATACTGATTCAGTGTCCCTGAACCACTGGCTTCACATTGAGCGAGCCATATCGAAAGGCAGCCGACTTGGCGTCTCGCGAGGCGTTTTGCTTTCGAATAGGTCTGTTAAATTACATAGAAACATGTAATCTATGCTTACTTGTCATTTTTATTAAGAATAGACACGTTGACGTTGCCAAGTATAATCCGCAGGTACATGCTGTTCTGTTTCGGCAGGGTGGCCTCTATCTCATGCAGCATGGCTTTCCTCTTCATCACCTCTTTCTCGAGGTTCGCCACGCGTTCATCCTTCGTGACTCCTTTCTTTTCTAGTCTGTAATTTGATACGTAAATATCATATCAGAATAAAGAAATGGCGTTCTTTTATTTATCTGTCGTGTAGTCTAAACACTCGCATTTCGTGGTCGGACACGGCGTAAAATGCACCGGGTTTACTAGCAACGTTTGGCAAAAAATAATCTTTGTTATTAGCGGCCTAGTGTGCAGTAACTCCAAATGGGTCAAATCGGTATAAAGAATCAGTGGCGGCCTAAGCTCGTTGGGCTTGGGGCCCTGGGCGGCAAAGCTGACTGAGGCCCCCCAATATTAGAAGTTGATATACTAAACTTATTATTTGCCAGTGCGGCCGCTTGCATTAGTTATTTGATTCACAAAGTCACGCGGTTCAAAACCGCGGCGGTTTAGCCGTAGTGCAGCCTAGGCCTATAATTTTTCGGGTGTGTTTAGCGGAATTTGAACCAACGTCTCTTGGCTAACCGATTCGGTCAGCCAATTATGGGGTCTATCAACTTAAACTTTTAAACAACTTACTATTATTTAATAGTAAGTTGTTTAAGAATGTCACTTAAGTCGAACTTTCAAGTTTAAAGACACATCTTATCGACATTATTGTTTTATGACATGCAAACGATAATTAACTTTAGGATGGTTAGAACTTATTTATGACCAATAATACCTTTACATTGTACTGCGACAATCGCAGGTTAAACACTACTTAAACATATACCAAGTGACTGATTAACTTATGTGCTAATTATCAGTGGCAGATTTATGTTTTTTAGGAGTGTAGGCCACTTTATACCCGCTGCCCTATGTAACTTTCTAAAATAATAATTTTCTCGAAATCTGCCGCCCCTAGGCCGCGGCCTATACGGCCTATTGACAAATCCAGGACTGCTAATTATGTTTCCTATTGTGTTGCAATGGTAATCACAAACGATTATTTTTATCTGTTACTAAATTTAGAGATGATATAAAATTTTCAGTGTAAAACCCTATTTTATTTGCTCTATATTTTATCATATTACCAACAAACAAGCCCAGTTTATCACTGATAACTGTTGACCACATATAAACCAGACTTCACAATATTAATCATTAAAGATTAAGGATATAATAATATCTTAATCAACATAACCTACTGTGCGTTATGTTACTACAATTTATTACACCTGTCTTTATGATTTTACTATATATCAACTTTCTTACAAAAGTCACTGGATTTTGTTAGACAGTGCTGACATCTCAGTGTTTTTAAATTATTATTTTTTCAACTTCTGTTACATGTAGTAGGTAGGTATTCCTAAGGCTGCCGTTTATACAAGACACTTCCAATTTTAACAGTAATAATAATATAACTATTGTAATGTAATGTAAAGTAATGAGTGACATGGACAAACCAAACATGACAAGTAGAACCCTTATAATTAATAAGGGTTCTACTTTTTGCCATTTTGGCTATGGAACCCTAAAAAGACATGAATAATTTACGACATGTTTATCTGTTTGTAATTTTGAATTATTTTATTTGAAACATTACACATGCTGGGGATTGGTGATAATGATAGATAACACAGTTAGATATTAGTGATAGAGTTTATAGTTGCTTTTAATTTTTATAAAGCTATCTAACAAATAAGGCATGTAATCTTAAAATAGCTTATAAGGAACAACATATTAATCAAACAGTTGCTACAAAATTCTTAGGATTAAGTTTAGACTATAAGTTGAGGGGTTGGGGGGTTTTGAGGGGTCCATATTGAATTGCAATGTTTTTTTGAATTAAGTAATTGCTATTTATTTATTTTAAGTTTTTAAGTTAGGTAGTTAGTTTATAGTTAAGTTTTATATGGTTATTTTTTCTTGTATTTATTATGAAATTAAATGTTGTGTATATTTTTTTAAATGTTATTATTATGAAATAATTAGTATAATAATTAATTTAAATATGTAATGCATGCACTTATGATTATGTTTTGCGATTCAAATGGAAATAAAGAGGCTATAATAATAATAACACAACTACTCAAGATAGTTTTGCTTTAAATTAAATGTATTGTAATAAATATGAAACACTACAACTGAAAAACTTAAATGAGTGGTACCAGCAGCCAAAAAAGTAGTCAATCAATTTTTAAACAAGTTTCTATCAAATGAATATGTTGCTAAAGCTGAACTTTCAAGTTAACAGACATGCCTATGGGCATTATTGTTTCATGAAATGCAAACAATTATCAACTTTAGGGATCACCCACCACATATTTGGCTGATGGTACAAATTTCAATAATCAGATAAATCACAAAAGGATTCAAACAGGTGACACTTTTACTAGGGTTATTTTATATATTTCATATATTTGCTAGGTAACTTGCCCACCTAGCTCCCCCTAAGTGTGTCATATGTATAGACACACTAAAATAATCTTGTTTCTATGCCTATGCAGTTTTATTAGATGTTTATTATTTGCAAGACACATTACTGCAAATCACAACCATTAGTGATGATTGATCTGACCTTTTGAGTGCCCCCGTGATAACATTCATGCGATATCTCTGATGGTTCAGCTCCTTCATGCATGATGCCTGTAGTTCACCTACTTCTTCCAACTTTGCGGCATAATCTTTGTTAATAGACTGGAAAATCAAAAAACGTTTTTAGTTTTACACATCCACAATAAGTTATTTTAGTAAGCATACCTATAATGTAGGTATTACATAAAAAATTTACTAATGTTTGCTCCTGTTCCCTAGCCTCAATGTGTCCATGTTAGTGTCCATCCTACTGTCCATGTTATTCGACGTGTACTTTAGACATTATCAAGGTTTTGTATACAAGGCCATAGCATACTTTTTTAATTTCAATTTTAATACATCTCAAGCACAAGTTTAAAATTAAATACGAAACAATAAAATTTAAAATTATATTATTTGATACCGGGATAAGCTTTTACTTGATTTGACTTACTTTGAGTACACCGTAACATAACAAACCTTGGTGTGAGGGTTAAAGCAAAAACAACATGATTTTGTGAAAGAAAGCCAATTACTTGTACAAAACACGTAATAAATTGGCAGCAGTACTCGAAAGTACGATGCAAAGAATAAATTACACCCACGTAAATCAAACAACTCTTACTTCTACCATGGAAAACGAAAAGCTGGACAAACATCCGGAGGCTGCGTCCTATAAGATTATGTTTTTATATTTTAAAAATTAACGTGTATACCTCTAAGCGCTTGTAATCCGCCACTAAGTCGTCCCATTCCTTCAGACACTCCTCGACATCCATTTTGCACTATTCAAAAAGACTAATTCACATAAAATTCGAGAAATTCCTGTATAGCGCTTTAGACCATCGCAACCGCTGATCGAACGAAAATGACGTTTAAATTCAGTTAGACTGACACCCATGACATGACATAACTCGGTACGATTGTCGATGGTCTAGTCTAGGTAGTGTCGTACCAAAATTGTGATTCAAACTTATCGGTTTTCAAACAGTGTAACCAATTCAAAAGTAGTTTGTCTCGACGCATATTTTCAGTTTTGCTTTTTGCACAGTAGTCATTGTGATATTTATCTTGAAAAGATTGCATTTCAATTGGCTGTCGGCCTCCGTTTAGGAGCAGATATTTTAGTACCCCGTGTCTGTCTTTGCGGAGCAACTGTCGATCGTCTGGGCCATCACGGACTCTTAAAACGGAAAAATAAAATTCACCCTTAAATTATATTGACACAGAAAAAATACTATCAAAGCAATTAACACTACACTACACCCGCTCGTAGGGGGAAATTCATAAATACACACACACACGAGATTTCGGTCATCGTTCATCCACCATTACCTCTCATATTTCGTTTTCTAGAATTTTTTTACCGTACAACGGCAAAAACTACTAGACACTGGCAAAATTGTCCTCTGATGGACAGAGCCATATTTTTTTAAAGAAACAACAAAACACACACACGCACGCACGCACGCACGCACGCACACTAGATTCGCACTGTTTGTTACTTCCTACCGCCAAACTTAATTTCCAATTTTGTGGTTTATATACTTGTCTTTTTGTCTATGTTAATATTTTTTCTTTAACGCATATCGCAATTTTCTTGGTAATAATCTCATCTCAGTGTCATCCTACGTGTACAGTCAAGGGCAAAGATATCGACACGGCCAAAGTTGCAAAATATGTATACACAGCCTTAATGTTAAGTGCATAGAGTCGCGTATACATATTTTTGCAACTTTGGCCGTGTCGATATCTTTGCCCTTGACTGTACAGGCTACGCCTAGTGTAGGTGATACAGGTAACTCGGTCAGGAAATTTTTGAGCAGTATACAACACCGTAGTTGATAAATGTTTTCTGTAATTAGTTTAGTTTCATAGTGTATAAATAAAATATTTTGATATTTTTTGACTCTCATGAGAAGAACTGTCTCGCCACGCCTGCCTAAATGATTTAATCCACCGGGCTTTCCTTCCTTCGTTCTATTCTGGAACCTCCCGGGCTTGCCCGCGATGATGGAAAGAGACCCGACGGATTAACCCTTATTCCCTGGCAAATGGGTCGGCCACGTATTTGGATACCCTCGGGCCGTCCCATTTAGCCTCTTCATCTATCAAGGCGGGCGGAGCAGCAGCGCAGGCTGTTATAGCAAAACCCCGCAAATATACAGGGCTCTCTAAAGACTACATAAAGGCTCTTAGCAGCGCCAGCTCCGCGCCGACGTAGCATGTACTCGACGTGCGCGCGCCGCGCTCCTGCACGCCATGCAGTATCACACACTCATTTACCGACCTTGGGCTTCATGACATGAAAATTAGTACGGGCATTGACTCATTTAGCGACCACGGGTTTCATGACAAGCACATTAAGGTCGAGGGTTTTATTTGGGGGGTTGCAACTAAGGTAGCCTCCATGTTACGACACTGTTTACGAGCAAGTATGATGAAAAATAATAAATGGCATTAATTAATAGTCCCCAGTACGCTCGCATCCCCATCCAAACGTAGTTTCGTTCTAAACGCAGATCAACTACAGATCAAAACGCAAGAACGCAACTGCAACTATAATGGGAGCAGCCATTATGATGTTTTCATCACACTTACTCGTAAACAGTGTCGTAACATGCAGGCCACCTTGGTTGCAACCCCCCAAATAAAACCCTCGACCTTAATGTGCTTGTCATGAAACCCGTGGTCGGTAAGTGAGTCGATGTGCGTACACATTTTCTTGTCATGAAGCCCAAGGTCGGTAAATGAGTCCGTGCCCGTACTGATCGTGCTGCGCATGGTGTAGCAGCAGGACCACATGCACACGCGGCTCAGGCATATGCTGCGGAAGGGGGAGGGCATGCAGCGCTGCCAAAAGCGCAGCCCAAGGTATCGCCAATATTTGGAACAATTATATTTTTCTTTTAGAAATAAAAAATTACTCGCAAATGTGATGAAAATCATTGTATGTCGCACGGGCGGTACTAGAATTACGAACATCGACTCATTAAAGCCATCAGTCTTCGACTTCGGGCTTCTAATAGACTCTCGTTCGTAATATCTTGTTTACCGCCCTTAAGACACAATGTACTATTATAATTAGGTTAGGTTAAAATAAAATGTAACGGAAAAAAAACAATAACAAATTTTCATTTCTCATACAAAACTTAAAATTAATGTGATTTTATTTTATTACATTGAATATGAACGAAAACTAATTATAAGCATCAAAATAGCTGCTCCCATTATAATCGAAATTTTTATTTTGTTTTAATGTGTTGTTTGTAAATTAGAACGAAACTACTTTTGTATGAAAATGTGGTCAGCGGTGAGCGAAATGGCGACTCTTAAATGTTTGTGATGGGAGGCAATAAATAATACACAGTAAAATAATTTAATTGTTTTATTTACACAATATTTAAACCAAATTCTATTACAATTTTGGTAGTAATTTTCTATTTATAAATTTAGACAAAATACGGGATTACTGAGTAAATACGAAAATTCTCATATGGAAAGTTTATTCGTAGGCGTACCTACCTAGGTCATTTTATTCTTTCTAGGTATCTGAGAACTTTGTATCACGTTTAACAATAGTTGGTATACAATATTCTATTATCCTTAGGGTAAGCATTTACGATAATTATATTGATGTGAGTGCAGATATTTTACTCGATAAATTGTACATAAATGTAGTTTGCAAGCTTTTAATCAACAAAGACGTTATCACCATGTATTTACGATTCCACATTGAGTAAGCGAATGGCTATTATAAATACTAACTAACGTTTAGCTTCAGCCATAGGCGTTGCATATCCTTGCATGCTGATATTACCATCTCGATGTTTTATAATAATAAGTATTACTGGGTATATTTTCAGATGTTGGTCGGCAGTTAGCAATAAAAATGTGAGAATATTTATAGTGATTTTAACACATTTTCGTAATTAACTTAACTGGGCAACTACAATCTTTTGATAGCAAATGAGATGATGCTTGCTTATCGATAGCATTTGGCTTTGCGAGTTCGTCAAGGTCGTTTTGAATTATGAACCTCTAGCCATTATTTAAACGGTATGCATGCGTTAACACGGCAAAGCGTCTAAAGTATGACTATACTCACCTACAACTACACTAAGTCCTAGTAAAAATACAGGGTATACAAACCCATTGAAATCCTCAAATAGCAATAAATAACTACTGTATCAAACTCAATAGACCTCATTAAATATTATCTTTGCATCCTAGCTACCTCAAATAGACTGAAATGAGAATATGAAATACTATTTATCAATATCACACACTTTTACGTTAAAGATTCGTTCGCAGGATCTAAAATCTAGATTTAGATGTTTGCAAGGTATCCATCAGCAATCTAGCAAATTCAGAAAAACAATTAGCCCGGAATTCCCTTTGAGACAGCAAAGTAAACACTGATGAATATTAATCATTATTAATAAATAATTATTAAAATTTAAAAATATAACACTCTAACTTATAGTTAAAGTTTTGAATTGCCAAAACTTAAAATAAGTCCCTATGAAACTGCAAGTATAAAAGCACGCGCCCCACACACCCAACCTAATTCGTATCAGTTTATGAATGAACTGAGTAGTCCCCGGAGACTCATTGATGCTGTTGGCACTGGCAGCAAACAAACACAATGACGACTTGTCGAGCTGGGATAAGCTATGTACATGGCAGACGGGCCGGCGACGCCACGCCACACTCACGCGAAAACTTCTCCAGAATGATTGTCATGAATAACCAACAATATCAAAATTTTAGTAAACTAATTTACCATAAAACAAATCAAGGTACAAATTTTCTCTAGAGTGGACACGTAAGAAATTAACTAATCATACCAAATAAAATTTATATCTAAACAAACTTATGAATAAACCATAACTATAAAATAAAACGTAGAATAATGTAATGTTAAATTATAACACAGCTTTTACTCCTCACTCCGCCGTTCTTATCGGACGCAAGACAAATGCTACATCGATATTTTAAAAGTACTAGGGTTTCTGTTTATCACTCGGAGATACCGAATCACTTACACCTATGTATGAGCCATTATAATTTAATGGAATGTGAGAATCCAAAGCTTTAATAGTATAGGAGGATCTGACAAAGATGAACAAAGGGACATAGCATCGTCAAGCATTCGAGAACAGACCACAATGAGCAGAAGGAAGAAACATTATTAATAAATTATCAAAACTATTTCTTCATTCTAAAATGATTTAACCATTAAAATCGCAATCCACATTGCTCTCATTGCGGCTATTTAATGTGAAAAAATAATGAGTCGGTGAGTTTAAGTTACTAAAATGGCAACGCTCTTAGCGACACTCCCATACTTTGACGGTCTGATCGACGCTGCCCGATATTACGTATGGCAAGCTCCTGTGGAAATCTGAAAAAAAAAACACAAAGTTTTCATAAATATCGGTAGATATTATATAGTTTATACTGAAGAAAAAGATGTTAGAAAACAAGGCGAAAACAGCGCAGTGACATGCTTTCAACCAACACTAAGTGGATGCCACTATTTCTCCAGGACGGCTTAGTTTAGTCGCAGAACGATCCGTGATCCAAACCATTATTTGTTGTGTAGTGCCATCCTACTTACGTAATACTTACTTATTATATTTACAGTTAATCTAGGTCTGTTTCTTTTCTGTGTCTAATATTTTCAGATAATCTAACTGACAGACTTAATCCATACTAATATTTTAATGCGAAAGTGTGTGTTTGTATGTTTGTGTTTTAATTTTAGTGAGTTTGCATGTTTGACCGTCGAAACGGAGCGACGGTTCGACGTGATTTTTTGCATAGAGATAGTTTATGGGCCAGCGCATGGGACATAGGCTACTTTTTATCCCGGAAAAATGCACTTCCCGAGGGAACAGCGCGCTACAACCGAATTCCACGCGGGCGAAGCCGCGGGCAAAAGCTGGTAGAATATTGTAAGTTTGATATTGGAAAATATTATTTTTGCGTTTGGTACGGCGCATTCTTCTTGGCAATGGTATTTCAAAAAGCACTGGTAGTTTAAAAAAGTGACATGCAAACGAGGCCTTCGCGGCCTACTTGCAGAATAAACGTGATTTTGATATTCTGCCTGTCAAGAAACCCTCAATTGGTACAGAAAAATGTGTGCAACTGACCGAGACTGGTGGCGAAGTGTTGGTGCGCGTAGAGTGTTTTGAGACAGCGCGTGTGCGGCACGTCCCACACGCGCAGAGTCTTGTCGTCGGAGGCGGTGAGCAGGTAGCGGCCGCCGGGGTGCCACGCCGCGCCGCGCACCCAGTTGTCGTGCCCCACCAGCGTCGCCAGACACTGCCCGTGCTCACGTCCCAGATCTGACGGGAACGTGGAATGTTAGCATCACAATAAAATGTAAAAAAAAAACCGGACGAGTGAGAGTCGGACTCGGGCATCGAGGATTCTGCAGAAATTAGTAGGTGTCCTGTGAAAATCCTGTGTTAGCAGAGCTCTGCTCCTTAGTAAAATGTATGTAGAGTTGGCATGGGCAGCTGGCACATGGGCATGGGGAAAGGGCACTCATGTACCTCCTTATTTTATTTTGGTGATGGAGTAGAGACCCAGAACCGGGCGGAGAAACGTTGGTAGACAGGAGATGGACCGACGACCTGGTAAAAGTGGCGGGAAGGTGCTGGATGAGGAGAGCACTGGACCGAGATGAGTGGCGAGCAATGCAGGATGCCTACACTCAGCATTGGGTGGCTATGGGCTGAAGAAGAAGAGATCTTTTATGCGCGTAAAAATTAAGACATTCCAGTTATCTTATTGGTTGTGCTATAAGAGCATGGGGGATATAACTTTGCTAATAAGGGGGAGTTACGGCACTGGTAAATAGTGTTACCTTGACGGACTTGTCGCGCGAGCCGCTAGCGAGGAAGGGCCGAGGTGCGCGGCGCGGCGGTTGTCGCCGCCGGCGGCCTCGTTGATGGCGGGCGCGGCCGCGTCCGGCGCCCACGCCACGCACTCCACCACGTGCTCGTGCTCGCGGAGCTCCATCTGACAACACACCAAATGTGAATATGCTAAAATGAAGCCGCTAGTCAGTGAGTACTGTCACTTCTTATAATAGAGCTGGTGGGTCAATCCACTTTTTAGTGTATTCTGTCCCGTAAACTCAGGACAGGAGACATCAGTGATACAGTTTCGTAGATTTTTTTTTGCAATGTATGGGTACTATTATTATGCTTAGGAGATGAGCTATGAATTATTTGCCTTTAAACTGTCAAACTCCTGACTTTTAGTCGATTTCTACCCCATAAAATCATACTTTTAATAAGTAAATCAGGAGACGTTACCATGACAACAAGCTACACTAAAAAGTTGAAACCCTCATGCATCATGTATAAGCTGATTTCAAAGTGTAAGGAAAATTTCACTGACGAGTACCGTAATGAAGAAAAATCTATGAAAACACTAAAAACATGTGCACTATAACATCAGAAAGAGACAAAAAAGGCGGTGTCGATTCAAGAATCGATTCAATTCCTATGCCACTTACTATTCGTGTTTCTTACCTTGCACTCCTTGGTCTCCGCGTTCCAGATACGCACAGTCTGGTCGTTAGAGCAGGACGCGAGCAGCGTCCCGTCCGGGGACACTCGCACCATGCGCACCCACTCGCGGTGACCCTTGTAAGTGTTGATGCAGTATCTGGAGACAATGGCAATGACAGCGTTAATAAACACTCCTAATTCTAGATTAGAGCACATGTAAGCAGACCACGTGATCACCCATGCGATGGACCAACGGGAGGGGATGGGGAAATAGATTTAGAGATGGGCCATATACAATAATTACAACATTTCCGCGGGCCATGGAGCATTTATTGCATAAATTTTATTCTAATCAAGTAAGTAAGTAGTGTTGTATAGTTTTATAGCTCTTGTCATTGCGACAAAAGATTATGAGCGAGTTCTCGTCGGCATTGTGAACAGCTATCGATCAACTATTAATGTGTCTCTTTTACTCACAAGGATTGTATATCTTTTGTTCGTTTCTTGAGCGAGAAAATAGTAGATAGTTAATCGTTTCCTCGCCGGTGGTGAGACTTATTTAGATGACGGGTTTTGATCGCGGGCCGGGTTAAATCTTGTCGCGGGCTGGACTTGGCCCGCGGGCCGCTATTTCCCCATCCCTGGACCAACCATATCATACCGGCTGTGGTCGGACCTTAGCGTGAGTGTACTCGAATGTCTGCCAATCAAGAAAGATGATGGGACATACGGCGAGCAACATTTGCGGGAACTATGTATATTTAAACTATCTGTATACCGAATTTCATCTAAATCGGTTCACCGGTTTAGACGTGAAAAGATAACAAACAGACCGACTTACAAACTATTATACGTGCTAAGCAAGCTTCTAAGTGATATGCTAATAAACTTATATTTATTATTATGCCTCCTCACTCACTCTCACCCTCGTCACCCTTCTCAGATTGCAAGCTATTAAACGAAACGCTTGACCTTTTCGCGTGTCAGCTAATCTCCTTGGTGAAAACGTCACCTTTAACTTTAATCGCCAGTGAATCTATAAAGAAGTCAGTGACATGTTGGAAGGCATGATGCGATATATATTATGAAATAGACTTTTTATTATACACAACACAACACAAATATTAATACAGTATGGAATTTTCCATGTGGGGATTTGCAATTTGCTTTCGCGGGTGAACAATCGATCTAGCTTTGTCTTATGTTTTGGCTTGGTTCCTCATATTCATATGGTTTCTGGAACACTGCATAATACACAATTATAGGCACAATTTAAATCTGCCCGAAACAACTGTACATTTCTAGCGTCAAAGCACATTGGCGCGATTTACTGTCATTCGGTGCAAATGGAAAATCGTCTACTTGAATCGACATTTTGAATTTCGACCAAAATTAATATCAACCCAAGGGAATTTTGTCGAAATGTAATTGTGCTGAAAAATATTTACAACCAAATTTGTTTTTGTTGTAAATTAATTATACCCAAATGGAATATTGTCCATTATAAATCAGGAGCAAAATTAAATAAGCAATAAGTAAATGTTGTCTAAATCAAGTCTTAACTTAATATGTGGGCCCAAAACAAATGATTACGGGTGGAACATATTTACGGTTCGTCATATTTCTGAATGTACGTAAATAAGTGGTCGTTTTTTTTCGGCATGCATCAGATTTGTCAATTGTACCATAGGACAGGTTCCATTTTCGACAATATTCAGGATCGAAAATTTTCCTTGTTGATGTATTTCAAATTGTCATTTTTCTGCTTTCACGTATAATCTCGAGTTGTCCATTTTCCATTTGCACCAAATGACAGTAAATCATTGGCGCGCCACATTAATTATTTTGAGCCCCTTCCGTATTTGGTGGAGCCAATTTTTCAGCTTCATTACGCTTCTAGTGAATTATTATTCCAAGGTGTTATCTCTGAAAAAAACGCAAGTTTTCGCCCAGGTACGTACTTTATATTAATTGCGCAAAACTCAAAGTCAAACTCTAAAAATACGTTTTGCAGATAACGCCGTAAACATCGATATGCTAGACGGCTATAAATTAATGTCCAACGCGTTGTACTCTGTTCGTTGCGCTATGTATTAAATCCACCAGTACTTAACAATGAGTTTTATGCACTTACCCAGTAGCGACTTCCCAAGCCTTGATGGTCTTATCGCGACTCGCCGAGTAGACGATGTCGCCACTCGGCGAGAAAGCGACCGACGACACGTTGTGGTCGTGTCCGTGCATCGTCTTAACGCACTCGAATGTTTGGTTGAATTCCCACAGTTTTATAGACATGTCTGCGCTGCAGGATGCTGGAATGATTAAGCGATAAGTTTAATTAACATTTGAACCACCACTGTCGAGATGTTGAGGTGTGTACAAGCCCATTTTATGATGGGTATATAAGATCAATATAAAATAATATCGGCGACTAACGGAGGACAGTCATCTTGGTGAATTTTATGTAATTTGTCGAGATGCAAGTGTGTGAATTGAGTTTTTATATACACTATCAAAATGTTATGAAATGTTGTCATAGAATGATTAATTGGATGGTAGCAACGATAGTCTATTGTGATGATTACGAAACACTCTTGTGAAAGCTAAAATAAACACCGATTTAATCTTAGTGCAAACAATAAGCACTTTTCAGTTAAAAAAATTTAAGCCATTGATTCAAAATCTTGATCTCAAAGGATACATAAATTGCATGTTCTAAAAAGAAGTCTTTTGGGTCGATCAACTTTTTTTTGTTCCTCTTTGCCATGGTTACGTCTCCTGGACAACTCTTTAAAACCAACAGTTTCTATTTTTTTTTATCGAGCGTATATTTTTGTCGTAGAAACAAGCCAATTATTTTATGGACTATCTCCTAAGCGCATTAGTAGCATGTATTACATCAGTTTTTTTTAGAAACTCTTGTCACTGGAGACTCACTTGGACAACGGCACAGAATAAGTTGATTGACCCTTCTCCACTTTTTGGACATGCAAAGTAGATTCATTTGAGTCGATATCAATAGCATCTGCTCTGTGGTCCCCTGTCCCCATCAGTTATTTCAGACTTACCGAGTAGCTTGCCGTGATGGTCGAAAGCGATGTCCTGAACGGAGTCGGTGTGTCCCTTCAGGGTTCGTTCGTACTCGCCGCTCTCGAAGTCCCACACTTTGATGGTGGCGTCCTCGCTCGAGGAGACCATCAAACTGAATACCGGGTGGAATATTACCTGAAATACGAACATGCGTCCTAACGTTGTAGTTTATAAACTGCTAATGACTTACTGTTATGTTACACGTAGTGTAGTGTATGCAATTGTAGTGTAACAAGTTATGCTTATTAACAAAAACCATCGGTAATTTCGTCATAAAGGCAACTCTTTAAGCGCTCGGTTGTTTTATGCGATAAACGCAATGCATTTGACGCACATCAATTTGCCTGTGTCAAGCAGCAGTCAAAATAAAACAGAATCATTTACACCTTACCATGAATGAATCATTCTAAGATTAAGGGGCTGTTTCACCATCCATTGATTAGTGTTAACTGGCGGTTAGGTGTGATGCCGTCTCTATTTGTTTTGTTCGAATAGACGGACGGATCACATCGTGGTTAACGCTAATCAATGGATGGTGAAACAGCCCTTAATCTAGAATCATTCATTCATGGTAAGGTGTAAATGATTGTGTTTTATTTTGACTGCTGCTTGACACAGGGTCAAATTAGATTACGCTGTCATAAGTCATAACAAAATTACTAAACTGGCAGCGTACGAGTGGGATGGTGAAATAAGGTCATCTCGTTTGTTACGCAGAACAGTTGATCTCTGCGTAATTCGTTATTTTGTTTGAAAAATGCGAGACAATGCCAGCATATCTCACATATATCAAGTGCATACTGGAATGAACTTTCATCTGCCTTGCTTTCTATGCAATTGTTGACGAGATAGTAGAAATACTTCTATACAGTAAGGTCCATTGTTAAATGTGACTGCCATTTGTAGACAAAGACACATCCAATAGTTTTGCATTAATAAAAATGAGTTTA